>NC_135433.1:24894040-25069040 GCF_051991255.1 Vanacampus margaritifer
GACCAAACCAGTAACCAAATCATTTTTAAAAATTGTTAGCGTGTTCTCTGCGCTAACAATTTGAAAAAAAAAATCCTATTTTTGAATAAAGGCATGGAAATTAAAACATGTTAAAAAAAATCTAATTCATTGAATAATGGACACAATAATTGACAGATTAATCAATTATTAAATCTGAATTAGTTTTTTCCATGATAATTATAATGGCCATTTATTGGCACATTTTTGCTATTCGCGGGCGTGCACTGTTGTGCCTTTCCGGTTCATCCTAAAATTTTACCCAAATTGGATTTTTCCAAATCAGAGAAAATATAATTTAGCATTATTTTACAAGTGCGGTGTTACCTTGTCGTATGAGGAACGCGACTTTGCACTTTTTGCAGATACGAGCTGCTGCTTGGTGGCTTTTTTTGGATTTATGTTGCCAGCCAAAATTGGAAGAACATGCGAGCTTAAGTGCTGCTCGAGTTAAGTGAAAACAAGACAACGGATGAATGATGGTACTGTGTTCCACCACTGTGTATTTGCGTCCGGTTATTATTTTTTATTTTAGAAACTATACTACATTATTCACCCCCCTAAAAAATCCATACAAATATTCAAGTATTGTTTTGGCACCGTGTTGCTACCAAGAAATTGAGGAGCTTCATGTAGTAATTTATAAGCAAGTATGAGGATTTTGGGGGGAGGAAGGTTAAATTACTTGTCGATTTTCATTACTGTTCATAGGGGAAGGACACTGTGGGCAAGGAGAGCTATCGATTTTGAATAGATGTCTGACAAGACAAAATGTTTTATTATTTATGCTTGAATGCAATAGTGTGCTATTAATTATCCTCAATTCTCTGTTAATTCCCATAAAAAGTTTGCAATTCGGAATATTCCTTTACTTCCCAGATTAACTTCCAAAGGAAATGTATGGAAAGCTTCCCATGGAAATGTACGCAAAACTTTCCAGAAAACAAAATAATAATAACAACAACATTTCCAGAAAGGAACGAAAACTTTCCGGAAATGTACTGAAAAGGTTCTTGAAATTTACTGAAAACTTTCCAGGAATTCAACAACAAAATTCCAGAAATGTTTAAAAAAAAAATGTACCCAGGGATTTTCTAGAAATTCCCGAAAAATTTTCAGAAATGTATCTGAATTTTGCCAGAAATTTTCTGAAACTCTTCCAGAAATTTTCCACCCCTGTGGAGCCCTAGAGACAGGTAAAAGAAACGACGCGTGGTGATGGTGGTGGTGATTGGGGGAAGGGCGCTCTGCGGTGCTGGGAGGGGGTGCGGTGGGCTTTTCCGTTAAGGAGCTTAGTTGTTACCGTTGTCCGCTGGCCTTGCCTCGTCCTCCATTTTGGCCCGTTTGGCATCCGGCGGTGCGGCGGCGCCTGCCTGCTGGTCACCGTTCTGCCGCTTGGCGGTGGGCAGCGACGCTGAGGCGGAGGCGTGGTCAGCAAGCAGGTGAAGCGGGCTCGCCACGGACAGACCTGAACGGCGACAAACCAGCGTTTAGTCCACTTTTCGCGTTGCGAAGGTGACTAAACGTAGCGAGTCGAAGTGGTGCGCGTGTTCTGACCGCTGCTCTGTATGGCGGTGGTGATGCTGTGGTTTCCGTTCTGCGTGATGGTCTTGATGGGCAGCTGGTGCTGACCTAAGATGGCGATGGTTTGCAGCGGCCCGGACGCGGCCGAAGTCTGGATGATGCGTCCCAACGCGCCCGTGGCCATCACGGTGGGCACCGCCTCCACTTTCACTGAGCGGACACATATTCCCGCACGTTTTGAAGGCTGATTGGTTTGAAGACCAGAGAATAGAATTTCGGTCGAGTACCATTGCTGCATCACGTCACACCTGACCCACCTTTGACGTCAGCACGTTCCCCGTTCTCCTGCAGTTCACTCTTGCCGATAACGGCAGCCGGCTGCGTGATGACGGCGGTGGCGCCGGCGGGGATCTGCTGCAGCACGTGGACCGTCTGGACTGTTTGGACCGGCTGAGAGGAGCTGGTGCTGACCGGCGACGCCATGGTGTAGGTGACCGGCTTCATGCTTTGAGGTAGCTGACCCTGCAGCGCGATCAGCACCGGCTGGTTGCCGACTGGAGAGCCTAGAATGGCGTCGTCGGATTACAGATTACGATGGCAGCGATTCAACATGATTTTACCGATGATCCCATCCATTAAACACAATATTGAAACCAACCAGGTGTGTTCTGTGCAAAGCGAGCTTCTTGGATCACGGCCAGCTTGGGTTGGACCACCGTGGTGGTGGGGGCGGCGGGGGCTACTGAGGACGAGGTGTCCATCTCCAGGGGGACAGGCGAGCCCTCTCGGGACAAGCTGTCAGGAGTCTGCACGCCGCTGGAGTGAGCCGACAGCACCCCCGAGTGGTTGGGAGAGGCTGGGGCACTCCTGGGGGAGAAGAAATATGCGATCAGTCTAGTTTCCCCAAGATAGAGAAAGAATTTCTAGAATCTAAAAAAGCACTTCTGGCATCCTTTTGCTTATTCACAAATCCTTATCTTTGGAAGTAACTTTTGAATGGAAGGTCATACAAGGATCAGTTGAACTTTTGCCTCAACTCATTCACTCCGAGCCATTTTTACTAAAGCAACCCCCCCTCTCCCTCCCCTTCAACCCCCTCTTCTGTGGGCCTTGCAAAATCAGTCAAAACAGCCAGGCTGTTTTACTGGATTTTGACTGATTTTGCAAGGCCCACAGAATATTGTGTTCTATTGCTATAAAAACATGGAAGCTACCAAAAGACTCTTCTTTCATCTGGATTTTTTTTTATAACTCTTTTACTGCCAAAAACGTTAAAATGACGTTTAGTAAAAAACCTACGGAGGAGCGCCAAAGACGTTCACAAGTTTTTTTGTTTTTGTAAACTGGTGGAGGAAAGCCTTGGCCAGCTGTGCTGAAAGTATCAAGCAGATCTAATTAGTATAATGCCTATTTTTGGCCCCTAGATGGCAGCGATGACTCTCTTTGGACAAGATTGGGTAGGCGTCAGGAGAAGACATGAGGCGGAGCTAGAGTGTTGAGGGGACAATGGCTGAGGAAGCCATAATGGCGACCGGTTGCAAGCAGCTCACGCTTGAGCATTTTTTTCAAAGACGAAAAGCATCGACCAATGCTAAAGAGCACATTGATGACGACGATGATGATGATGGTGACTCCGAGGGTGACGCCGAAGTTGCAAGCGTTGACGCGACGGCTATGATCACGTCATAAAGCCTCACCGGCTAGCGATGCTAACGCCGGAAAACGCAGAGCACAACCGAGCACGCTCAGGCGGACGTTCAATCGGACGACGGAGAGTGCCCCGAGTCCAATGCATATTCATCGGAGAAGTGGGTACAGTCTGATCACGGAGAAGACACTGGTTATGGACTACGATGCCACCATGAATGGAGCGGATAAGATGGATCAACCACCCGGTATAGGAACTGAAGGACATGAGGAAGCCAGACGTAACACCACCGCAACGTCACCGTATCATGATCCTGAGAGTAGACTTGATGGCAACATGGCCAAACACACACTGCAGTATATACTTGCTATTCCCCGGAAAAAAAAGCCAGCAAGAAAGTGTAGTGTCTGCACGCTAAGGGGCCATCGCAGTGAAACTAATCTGTTGTGCAAATCCTGCTGCGTCGCCTTGCACGCAGGGGAGTGTTACAAAAAGAAAAACTGTATTCGAAACATCCACATAATTGTAAATAATACCACAGTTGCACACATTTGTAAATAGTTTGCCAAATTGTTTTGTCAAATTGTTACACTGTTGAATGCAAATAAACGTATTTTGCTATCAAAAAAACACTTTCTCATTGTTGGTGGTAGTGTTTTACAGAAGTAAAGCACTGTTTAGGTGTTTGTGGCATCATTCATGGGAAAAAAAGGTGTCAAATTCACTAGACTGCATGAAATATCGTTTCACAAAAAGCTTGATTTCTCCGTATTTTGTTTCAAAACAGAGCATTTGGGTGAAACTAACCATTTTCTATTGTTGATTACTGAAAAACGGAATAAGGTAGAAAGAAACTTTTTTTTCTGATGAAAGATGAGAGTCCAATCTTTCATTTGGTAGTATGTGTGTTTCCATAGTCCAAACAGAAAAATTTTCACCAAATGTCAAAAAAGTGACCATAAAATGTCAAAAAAGGAAGCGGAAAAGCAGAATTAACATGAAATTGCCAACAATGTCAGAGAATTGAACAAAAAATACAGAAAAGAAAATGTTTAAAAAGTAACCATAAAAAGTCCAAAATCAAAATAATTCCGAAAATGCCTCAAATTTGTTAAAAATGTCAGAAAATTGAGAGCAAAAAAAGCCAAAAAAATGTTTTAAAAAATACATATAAAATGTCAAAAAAATTGAGAAAATAGGCAGAATTTTTTTAAATAAAAAATATAATATGAAAAATTACCAATAATAATTTCCAAAAACAGAAGAAGAATAGCTGATGCTGCTGTCCTATTTGTGTGTTGTGGTGTTAAAGGGATACTTGACTCATTGAGCTATTTTCACCAGTAAAAAGTTAATATATTTTCCAGAATGAATAAGATAACGTCATTATTTTTTATGTACAGTTAATACTTTTAAAAACCAATATTTCCGCTTGCTGTCGACTGAAGAGGACATCACCTGTGCTGAGGAAGTAGGTAACGACCAATCATAGCTCACCTGTTTTCTGGGTTTGGTCAGCGAACTGAGCCATGATTGGTCGTTACCTATTACCTACTTCCTCAGCACAGGTGATGTCATCTTCAGTCAACAGCAAGTGGAAAAATGTGTTTTTAAAGGTATTAATTGTACATGAAAAATAACAAAGTTATCAAATTCATTCAGGACAAAATATCAACTTTTTACTGCTGAAAATGGCTCAATGAGTCAAGTATCCCTTTAAGCGTTCTCTTCAATTTAGAGGCTGTATCAAATCCTTCTGTATGCTCTAGCATAAAAAACGTAGAAATATCTTTTTGGGACCATGGCAATATTTAAAATAGAACATTTTTATACATTTTTGGGAGCAAATAAGTTAACATTTTTAGGGGTTAGCTTTCCAACAGTACCAACTGTGGCCTTCTACGATGTCAGTTGGTTTTCCTAGCCAAGATTTTGGCAGTCCTAGGGTCCACAATTTGTTACTGTTTAAAATAACTTTTAAACAGAGGTACAAGGGGGTATCTTTTCAACGGTACGCATGTCCTTTTGTGTCGTTTGATCTTCCGAGTGCCAGTCTCACCTGGAGGAGAGCGGTCCATGCGGGGTCCTGAAGCAGGGGACGCCGCGGGGCCGTCGTTTCCTGAAGGCTTGCTCAATCAGCTTGCCCTCGGAGCACGGGTCTATCCTCCAGAAGGAACCTTTGCCAGGCTCCTCCTGCGAGCGTGCCACCTTGATGAAGTAGCGGTTGAGCGACAGGTTGTGGCGGATGGAGTTCTGCCGGCGGAAAGAAGGGAGGAAGAGCATTAGCAGGGCCCATCAGTCAACTGGAACGCCGTCAATCAAACTGACCTGCCAGCCCTTGTCTGCCGTTCTGTAGTAGGGGTAATTCTTGGTGATGTGGTTGTAGATCCCGTTGAGCGTCAGCTGCTTGTCCTGCGCCAGCGTGATGGCCTGAACGATCAGCTGAGCGTACGAGTAGGGCGGCTTGGAGTCGTCCTGACCAAAGAAAAACGTCCATTTCAGAGTCGTGTACAAGCAGATGTGGCAAAGGCCCTCAGTTGCCGTGTGCCACGTCAACAATATTTCCATGACAGCAATTACTACACTGTTATCCCCAGTGCTTTATAGGCCTGGCGGGCTGCCTTGCTTCAAGCTGGCTAAGCTTTACAGAGCACGCACAAAAATAGAAAAGCTTTTCAACAAATGGCCAAGAAGACAAAGTGTGTTAAATTTGTTAAAAACACGTGAATATGTCGGGTTTCGCTGCACTCGTTTAGGATGCAGTCCACGGGGACTCACCTTGGGACTGTCCTCGCCCGACGCATCCTTGTCATTCTCGGGCTGAGAGTTGTCGTTGATCAACTGCAGTTCAGCCGAGCTCACCATGCGGCCCCCCATGCGGTACCCCGACGAGCCGGCCCCCCGAGGGCTAGACGGGCATGAATTTGCGGCGCTGATGAGACACCAAGAGACAACGGTCAAAAACGGTGGCTGATCCAGACACATGCAGTCAAGGTAACATGACGTGATGTTATACACGTGCGTTGTGGTTGCATGTCGGGGGATCACGGATTCACGGGGGTAGCGCGGCGGTTACCTGATGGTTCCGGTGGGCGAGGGCAGCGGACTCATGAGGTGGGCGAGGTTATCGGGAATGTTGATGGTGAGCGGCGCAAATTGAGGCTGCACCGGCTTGACGGGAGACTCGGGGGCCTCTCGCCTCGTCTTCCTGCCGCTGGACAGAGCCGTGAAGGTGATCTTGATGTTGGTGCTGGGGAACCTGAACGTGCACCTGAGCGGACAGGAAAGGAACAGATTTTTACAATTCATGATCCTCTGGATATTTTTTATTTATTTAGCACTAATACCAATCTAAAATATGCATGTGAGGTACCAACGTTATTAAAGCTACTGAAGGCAGAAAATTCCATTTCGAGACGTAATTGCCACCCGTTGACGAAAAATTAAACTGAGCCCTTCTTTACATGCACAATGCGCACATGACGTCACATCCGCAGCCAGAGGGTGACCCGAATCCAGTCTGAAAACTATTGGCAGGAGACTTGCAGGAGTGCCCATTGTGAACAGCAAAGGTGTTAATCTACTACCGTATTTTCATGACTATAAAGCGCACTTAAGTCTTAAATTTTCTGAAAAATCTACGGTGCGCCTAATAGTGAGGTGCGTCTTTTGTGTGCAACGAGTTCCAAAATCTGTAAATGTTGTTGTGCAACATCAGTAAGCGCCCCACTTGACTGTCTGTGTGGGACACAGTGGTGTGGAAACATTTCTGCCCACACATTGCCTACATAGAGGAAATCCGGCCCTGGTTGAAGACTGGCAGGAATAAGAACCCAAAAGACTCAACTGAAATATGACACGAGTCTTTCGGTTTCTCATGCCTGCCAGTCTTCAACCAGGGCCCGGCTTCCTGTATATAAGATACAATTGGGCGTCTTGGTGCTCACTGCTTTCGCTTTATGGAAATGCTAGAGCGAGTTACGCCACAATTTGTGAATGGATTGTGCATGTTTGGGCTAAACGTGTCTGCTTGCACTAATCGAGCTTTCGCAAAAGCCGGCATCATTTCTGAGGAGCCGCACGGTAACAAGACTGACTGACAATGACGAGAGGGAACCTGACGTGTTTGATGGAGAACTAGCCCAGCTGATCGTTTCAGATCCAGGAGATGAGGACTTTGAGGGATTTGTGGATGAGGATGGATCAAAAGTAACTCTAGTACATTGTTAAATACTTCAATAAAGTACAACCAAACTCAGTTTTGCTCCGCTGCCTTTTTTTAAAACTACTACATGTTACCATATGTTTTGAGCTAGCGTATGTTTAAGCACCCACAACTGCGCCTTTTAATGCGGTGTGCCTTATGCTCGTGAAAATACGGTAATTAGCAGATGTTTCCGAGTCATAAACGGTCAAATAAAAAGGGTTGTAAAGATATTTTTGTGCAAATTTTTACAAAGAGCAGCTTTAAAGTCCATTTGGGGTTGCCACGCTCATTTTCTACTGTAGTATGTGTGACCTTGAATGTGTGTGGTGTTAAAAGGAAAGGCCTGGCCTGGTGAGTGATGCGTGCGTCATGAAAGTGTGCTTGGCTGTCGTTAGCCGAGGTTCGGCAGTCAGCATGTTGGGCCCGTGCTCATTACGTATTTATTTTGTCACCGTTTGCCCAATAAAACAATTGAAAGTGCAGCGGCTCCCGTGTCTATCCTTGACCACCTGCGGGGGGGATTACAATACACTTTACTAGCAGTAGTAGGCTATACTAACAATGTTACCTTGTGTCAGCAATCATAGACGTGCAATTGTGCAAGCCAGTTCTACTTCTGCTGAGTCGATAGACGCATCAATGTGAAGTTTCGAAGGAGAGATTTTGTGTGGACTTATTCCCGTAATCATTGGAAAAAGCGTTGCACCACAATTTTTTGCGGGGGCTTGCACTTAACATTTTGTCTGTTTATACCAATCACTCAGAATTTCAGTTTCACATCAGGTCTCCAGCATTCACAAGCAAATTGTGCAGGTTTTTTCTGCATTTTCAATACGTTTGGTCATCTAGACTCATTCTAAATCGGAATACATGGCATGTAAACCCGACTACGGTTTCTTCAATATTTTTTCTGTCCCAAAGAAACAATGGCATTGCAAATGAGAATCTGCTCTCAATTGCCTTATTGGGTTAAATAAATGTTTAATAAGTAAATCAAAACAAATAAAATATTCCACCATTAAGGAAGAGTACTTCACCAGTGACTCCATGCAACACTGTAGAGAGGCACTTGTCACAAACGGTAATTATTCATGTCAATATTTGTCGACTGACTGTATTCTCTTCTCAACTGCTATTTTTAATCACACCCGCACACTGTGTTGTATTTTAGTCCATTTCTATAAAAGAAAAGCAACTTTGATGTATTTTTATTTGACAGAATGTGCAGTGTTCCCAATGCATTTCCCTTTATGGAAGAAAACGGTTATTTGTAAGAGTTTTACTCCCCTTTTTAATTTGCGTTTGATTACATCATCCCTGAATAACATGACGGAAGACATTTCTATTTGACCAATCATCCTGACATACGAAGCTTGAGTCCCTCCTTCTTCACAGAACCAATTATGGGCAAACTCCTCTTCTTTTCAAAAGTCAAATTGACACAAACGTCATCATTGGCTCCATTGGCACCCCCGACTTGCTTGCGGAAGATCAACAAAAGAAGACAGGAGAGACTAGAAGGCGGGAATGTGCGGGGGTGGGATAAGAATGCTTGGGTGTTTACATCAGCACGGTGGAATCTAGGCAATACAAACTGAGCTCCGGGACACGGTCGATCGCACCAGTCGCGGCGGGTAAACGTGGATGAGGATTGTTGCAGATTTTATAAGGCATCATGCGACAAACACTTCATTTTGGAGCCTGTACGCATTCACGTTTGTCAATACAAAAGCAAGAAGACTGACAAGAAAATTAAACCTCCCAAGTCGCACATTTAAGACTTAAGGCCGATTTGTGCCAACTGGTAACAACTAAATATAACCTGGATGATATTTTATTTTCAAAATCTTTGGATTTATATGAAATTTGGCAAGGATATTCTATAAATAAACTATTAACTTGTGGGGGGGGGGGGTAATCAGTGAATATGAAATATAAAATACAATAGCAACAAAAGGCATCGCTCATCCTGGAAGAAAAAAATGACCTTGGAATCAACACTCTTAGTTTTTAAATCCCACTGACAGTTCAAACTCATGTAGAAATGTGATCCAAGGGTGGGCAAACTAGATCCTCCAGGACCAGAGCCCTACTGGTTTTTGGAAGGTTCCCTTCTCCAACACACCTGATTCATATGATCAACTCATCAGCAAGCTCTGCATAAGCCTGATAATCCCGTTGATGGGAATCAGTTGTGTTGGAGGAGGGAAACCTCTAAAACATAGGTGTCAAATTCCGGTCCTCAAGGGCCGGAGTCCTGCAGGTTTCGGATGTTTCCCTTCTCCAACACAGCTGATATATGATCAGCTCATCAGCAAGCTCTGCATAAGCCTGATAATGATCCTGCTGATTGGAATCAGCTTGTGTTAGAAGAGGGAAACCTCCAAAACCCGCAGGACTGCCGCCCTTCAGGACCGGAGTTCGACACCTATGCTCTAAAACGTGCAGAACTCCAGCCCTCGAGGACCAAGTTTGCCCACCCTTTGTAGGCCTTTCTATTCGCTTTCCCATAAAACCCATCACCAACAGTAAATATTACTTTCAAACAGACGTGATTGTGTCATAGTTTGAAACAAGCCTTCATCCCAACAGATGAAGTCAAGTGGAAAGTTTGACTATCCATGGAAAATGGAATTTATTTAGGGCATGTTTTATATTTTGCATTCTGACTCATTGAAGGTATTTCAAGCTCATCGTAACTTAGAAAACAACCGAGCCAAACATTTCAATTTAGCTATTAAAAACATATACTATACTTGAACATTTTTGGTGTATTAAAGAAACAAACATGGTGATGACATTCAGAAAGATTACAACACAAATTCTAAGTGATTCCACTTACTTTTCCATAACTCATCAAAATCTTGTAATGCTTTCTAGTAGCCATGGTGCAATGGCATACACCCAAACAGGTAGACTGGAAAATACGGTTACAGTAGTGCATAGTTTTACTACACATGGAAAAAAACATTCATTTAAGACACTGACACATATGTCAGTCTACTGGCTTTTTAACAAAGAGGCCCAATTACCAGAGATAATTACCATGATGTGGCGATTAACCAAGCAGAGCCGTTCACAGCAAACTAGCATTAGCAGGAGAGATGCCGGTCACGTCTGCCCTTAAAAATGCCATCACGTAGAAACAAGACACACCAAACAATAGCAATGACCAGTCAGTGGTGGTCCCATTTTTTTAAATAAAGGGATGGAAATGAAAACAATGTCATACAATCCAGCGATTAATCAAGCAATTTTTAGTGGCATTGCTATTGTAATCTAAAAAATTAACCAGGCCATGACAAAAGCTAATAAAAACAAAGGAAAAGCATGTGTGTGCAAATTTCTTATTATGCTTAAACATAAAAATAATCAAGACTTCTTTTATAGAGGACTCTGGAAATCAGAGAAAATTTACTGCTGTTGAGAGGCTGGAGTTAAGAGGATTTGGACAGTTTTTCGTTAAACAATGTCTCGAAACGATTAACTGATTATCAAAACTATTAACTGTTGCACATCTAGAGAAAATACTACAACACAGAAATGTGATTAGCATTTACTTTTTCATAAACTCGTTGAAAGCAGCTGTCAATTCATTATTTTCATCAAGATTTTATTTTTGCAACGCTCAAACATACACTGAGTGGGAACTTCTTTATGAACATTAGTCAGGAATGAAAAAGTCATAGTAATATAGAAGTCACTGAAAGCCAAAGCAGTTGTGACAAACGCTATTAAAAATGTTAAATGATATGCCCTCTTAACAAACACTTGTTTATATAGAAGGGAGGTTTAAAAAAAAAATAAATAATAATAATTAAGGCCGGGGCGTGCGTGTGCGTGCGCACGCGTGTTTGTGTGACCCGGGGCGGAGACGTTTGGTTTGTTTACGTCCAGCGGCTCCATTCACAAAAACACACCACCACCCAGCTAATGCTAACGGCAGGTTAGCGCCTCCGTCCACACATTTGACACAATAACGACAACACGGCTACCAAAATATAATCTGAAGTGGATTAATAAACACTCCTGAGCCTACATAGGCCTCCAGCCACACACGCGTGAGCTAGGCCGGGCTAGCTAAGCAGCAGCTAGGTGCTAACGTGGCTAACAAGAATGTCAACAAAGACGATGAAGGATACACATTACGGCTAGCAAGCTAAAACACGTGCTGCCCCCGACCTTAAAAAAAAAAGCGAGCCCCCACATCAAGATGGTTGTTTCTTTATTTTCTCGGCTAGCCTGCGTGGCTAACTACCTTAGCATGCACATGTTCCAGGCAGGGTGAAGGGGGCGAAGCGCTACTTACATCGGCGGCAGCTGCAGCGGAGCGGCGCCCCGGCGGAGGAAAACCCCGTCCACGAACACCCCGTTCTTGCCCAGGCAGCGCAGGTAGAAGTCGCCCGCCCCGCCGGCGCCGTCATCGCTGGCCGTGAAGATCTCCAGGTGCCGCCGCGAGATGAAGCTCGAGTGACCCATGCTGACGTCCACGGAGCCCTGCGACGAGTTACGGCCGATGCTCACCGTGCGCTTCTTCATCAGATACTCGAACTCGCGGCCCTCGAGCCGCGCAACCGGCCCGGATGAGCCGCTCACTGCAGTCATGGTGAACGCGAGTCGGCTAAATGAACTAGACACGAGTGGGGGGTACGCGGTGGAGGCCGAAAGCGAGCCGACCTACAAACGGGGCATCGAATTTTAAAGCGGAATTTGGAGGGGAACATGCGAGGCCAGGGACAGCGGCTCCGACCCACCGCCGAGAGAAAGGCTTGCGTTGAGACGTGCTACCTAACGCCAAGGAGGGGGCGTGAATGTGGGTAGATTGACGGAGCCGTCAGCCAATCGTGTGCGAGGACGGCGATGCAGAGCTAAGGAATCGACCAATCGCAGGAGATGAGTAATCCGAGGGCACATTCAAGATCGGTTGGGGGGCACTATCTGCACATATGGGAGGACGTGAGGCAGCACAGAGAGACACAGTCTAACACCAAAACATAAAAAAACAAAACACCAAAATCCATCTGGATATGCCCGTGCCATTAATCGTCAAACCAGCAGTGAAGGAAATAACTCAATACAAATATGGAGTTATGTCTCTAATGAAGTAGATGTTTCGGCTATCTGCACGTACCTGTGTACAGTATTTATTTATTTACGACCCCCCCCCCCCTTTACTCCCTAGTCTCTACATTCAAGACCGTTGAACATTTTTCTGTCAAACGAGTAATGGGGTAAAGTGACCTAGTCCCCAAAAAATGTTACTGCAAGTGGATTTTTTTTCTTCAGGTATCTGTTGTTGTTTTTACACATGTATTTTCTTTTTGACGACTTTTACTCACTAAATTTGCAATGGCTCTTTGAGTATTGCCAAAACTGCGATACAAATATAATTTTCAGTGGTGGTGATGATGATATCGTTTTCAATCGGGTTAGCCGAAAAGGGAAACTTAAAAATGTAGAATACTTTTTAAATTGTTGATTGTAATTTAGTATATTTTTTAAAATCAATAATGAATAGTAAAAAGCTCAAATGTGATGAGAGAAGGTTGCATTTTTACGAGAAAAAAATACTAGGAAAAGTTCATAATTTCCTGCATATAGAATGTAATCTGAGGTGTATAAATATGTATTCATTACAATACAGTTTTAATTTTACATGAATATTTTTATAGTAAAATAAATATGTAAAAATTATTGTCAGAAAATATATTTTAACAATTTTCTGATGGCTGGAGCTAGGATGTTGGCTGGTTGCTTCCAGCATCCACTAGAGGGCGCCACACACCTTCCTCATGCTGTTTGGGTTGACGTCATACCAGTTGGACCACTTTTTGCCAACAGAGCGTTAACGATAACACATAACTTCCTCCTAAGCATTTATACTCTTCATATTTATCGTATTCTTCGACTGTACTAAACTTTTTTTTTTAAATCAACACATCTGTGAAAGTGTCAGTCAAAACACTGAACGTTATTAGAGTTTTTACATTTTTATGTAGGCCTACCTTATGAAGTGACCACCAGTCAGAAGTTTTGAATTAATTTTGCATATACAGTATTTTTACAATATATTTGATTTAAAAAAACAAACAAACTGAAAAATACAAAAATGACTGGACCAATAATTAATTTTCTATTTAAAAATAAATCATCAAACAATTAAGAGAATTAAATGGCCAGTAATATTTTTAAATAGTATGGCTCTGAAAAAAACAAAAAACAACAACTTAGTGACCAATTAAAATAAAAAATACAATAAACAATAATCATTCATTAAATCGTTTTTACTATTTATAATATTAAATAGGATTAATGACTTGGTTAATAATAATTAATAATATCTATGAATTACGGCACTTTTTTTCCCAAATTTGTCAATAGCAGCATTGAATTGAATGACATAAAAGCTTATGAACATTTGTCGTTAAGACATATTTCCTTATTTCACTATCAACTGTTCTCGTATAGGCTGTAAAACATCAGTGGCCTATATCAATGACCTTTCACCTGCTGCTGGCGCTGGCCGACTTAAAGCAGATGATGACTTTGTCTCTGTTAGACTCGCTTGTATTTCATCTGTTTTTTTCTTTCTTTACTGTTCATCTGGTGACAGCACACTTAGCATTAGAGCTAATACATGTCACCAAGCTCTCACAAACCACACGTCCATCATCATCATCATCATCATCATCATCTGAAATGTGAGGAAGACGATTATGATCGGCACCATGGCGACCATTCAGGCCTACAAACACAACAGGGGTGTGGAGGGGGCGTTGGCCTCCCTCAGGGATGATGAGCGAGCAGTAGTTAGATGTGAACGAGAGATCCATTACTCCTCCGCTTCCTCTCCAAATGGAGACCATTAATAATTCTCCTCACCATGTCTGGGAGAAGTCCAGGCGCCGTGCGTGTCTGTTGAGGCGTGGCCGAGGCATTTTGCTTTCGTTGTCCTTTTGGGCTGCGTGTTTGTCAACACGTGTTCAGCGTGTTTTCTCTAAGGGCCAATTGACCATAGGTGATAAATTTCAGGTTACAACGTGTTAAGCTTGACTCCTGCATTGAGCTAAAAAACAAAACAAAACAATTCCTTGTGGTTCAGGTGGTGTCCTTTTGGCGTCTTGAAAATCAAAGTTCCTAAGCCATGTAACAACGCTGCTCTTCTATAACACTGTCAAAAAAAGTGTTAAAGTGTTAAAGGGAAGTCAACCCCCCCCCCCCCAAATTTTTGAGAATAATATGTTTTATGCAGTCCCACTATTCTAAATGTAGTATTCTGATTAATGTTGCGTTAGTGAAATATGAGTTAAGGAGAAAGAATCTAGCCATTTTTATCTATATCAGAAGGCGGCCATTTTGCCACTTGCTGTCGAGTGAAAATGACATCACAGTTGCTCAGGTGTCAGGTAACAATAAACATATAACATATTGTCAAGAAATGTTTAAGGTTGACTTCCCCTTTAAGTGGAAGGATTTGCTTGGTTTTGTTTTGCCCAATGCAGAAGTCAAACTGAACACTTTTTACATGATCACGTTCAGGGTAGTTGTAAATCCTTGCATTATGAAGCCATGGCACTTGGAATGCACAATGATGATATGGGAGCTGGAATATTGTTGGGGTGGGGGCTCATTTTAGCACTTTGACCTCAAATGTGGTTTGAGTAAAGTGGTGTGTTGGTGTTTCCTCTTTTCGGGGCGGGTTGATGTTAGTCCTGTAAAAGCCTGCATGGCCGGTTTGACACGTTTTGATGTTACAAACGAGAAAGAACTGCAAAGCCTTTCAAAAGCAGACATGAAGCATGTAAATAATAACAACATGACTTAAACTGACGTTCCCATTTTGTGGTCCACTAAACCAACAAGGGTGCTCACGTCATGTTTTTTTGCCAAAATGATTTGTTGTTTTTTTGGCAAAAAAAAAACAGCACCAAAATAGCAACATTTCTGAACTTTTTACTGACAGTACAAGCATGTCACTATTTTCCATGACGTGTCGTTCCTAATTCACATTGTTAAAAATTCAAATGGAAACGATGACGCAACAGGGGACAATGTGTTAGGATTGACAAATCTCACTCACACGGCCGTCAACCTAACGGCAAGCTTAACGCCAATTTATCAGAGTACACAAAAAGTCAGGAAAAAGGTAAGAGGATGAAATGAAAAACAGGGATGGTGGTAAGGGATAATGATTATCTGTTATGTGGGAGAAGAGTCATGGCACCGTCCCAGAGCCACCAAGCATCACAAACATTCTCTAAGCTAATGCTAGCTACATGACAAGCAGTCGCCATCTTTGTGGAACTTTATAAAAAGAACTGGAATAAGCACTTCAAACGCCTCTAAAATCTAAAAAAAAAATTCAATTTGCGCCATTTAAGCCCAGTTTCAGGGGACACCATTTGAAATGTCAAGATAATTTTCTATAAGTAATAGCAACCAACAACTTTGCTCCGAGAACAATTTTACAGACACAAAGAACTATTTTTTTCCAGAACACATCATCCGATTTTGAGAATTCTTGCTGTGTTGTACTCAAGCGACCTTTCCACATGACTCAGCGTTTTACCAGTCACTTTTGGGAAACCTTGTCACATTGCTACCAACATCAGCTAATAAACGAGATGACCACACGACAATATGTTTTCCATTCCGTTTCTTTTCCCCTTTTCCTATTTCTTTTTTTAATCATTTGGAACATTTTACACATTTCAGTTATTTTTATAGAATCTATGGAAAGTTTGTTTTAAGTGTTGGTAGTTATGTTATTCTCTTTACATCAAGTCACTGAATAAAAAAAAAAAAGTCTGAGGGCTTGACAGGTCCACAGTTGACAAAAATTATTGACACCCGCTGGACAAGGAAGAACAAGTGAAAACCCAATCGTTGGAAGGCAACAAACTTAAGAATGACCGATGAGTGGGCGCTTCCTTCCCTACCAACGTCAATTATTTGAACAATATCTAGAAATGCTCCAGCTCACAAGTCAAGTGTGATTAACATCAATGGGAGCGCCATCAAAGGTGGTCCCTCAATCCAAGTTTTGGAACCTTCTAGATATTTTCTGTAGATCCATCCTTTCCCTTTGTTCCTGTTCTGTGGACGTTCAAGATGACATCCTCACATGACCAAGCTTCCATCTCACCCGCCGACGGATGAAGCCAGGAAATGGTGTCCGGACCTCGTTTTGCGGTCCAGTTGCTCACAGGATGCTGGTTTTGGGCAGGTCGAGCTCCTCCTCGGGCACCAGCAGACCGCCCATGTACCAGAAGATCCACAGGAAGATGCTCAAGAAGATGAGCAAAGGTCCTGAAAACACGAAGAAGTCCCAGTACCTCAGCGAGGCGAAGATGCCCACCAGGAAAAGCAGGATGCCCACCACATCCAGGAGCACGGCCACAGCCAGGAAGAAGGACGTGCATTTGTTGGGCTCCATGGCCGGACGGAGATGAGCGGACGCCAAGTTGATGCCGAGTTGACTGGACGCCGACTGGGCTGCTATGACAGCTCTCCTTGCACGACTCCTGAGGAATCCTGGAGCGGAAGGGCCGGTTCATGAAGAAGTCCATCTTCATTCCTGAGCTGGGCCGACTTGTTTCGCTGCTTCCTGACGACTTTGACTTTTGTATTACGTGACAATCGCGCCGTCAATCAACATAAAATCAGTCAACAAAACCCCCTTAAAACGTATTACAGTCATTCTCTTTCCATCTCAGGGGTTACTTTCTAAAGCACCCACAAATCCAGCCAAACACAGAACATGACACCACCCCCGCAATCCGTGAAATCCACGATATATAAATGGCCAATTTAAATACTCTTAGGAATATTTTTTTTATAGCATTTACAGCACTTCATTTTTTCAATGTATTTAAACACATTTTAAAATAATACAAACCCATTTAAACACTTATTGGGAGACATCAAGAACAATGGATAAGAGAAAAATATTGTACAAACATTGTACCGATCCCTCCCTCTACGTGTTCACAGTAAACAAATGCGCACTAACAAACTTATCTCTCAATATACATCAATAACCGTGCCCAAAGATGTACATTCTTGATGAACATACAGCCGGCCAGTCACTTTCTGGAGGCGTAAAAGGCAGAATTGAAGAGGATTTCTCATTCAATCATCTTCAGCAAAAACTAGGTGGAACTTGTAGTACTTCCTGTATGGAATTACTCCATATATACACACAAAAGACGTAGGACAAAATAAATGAAGTAGCAAGACTGCAAAATAACATGTATGCCATTAAAAGCTTTACAGGCAGAGAAATAAGTGAAATACCAACTTTTGTGTGCCACAAAGGTTGGTATTTCATTTATTGTGTAATTATCGTGCATCTATAATGAAGAAATATCAGGGTCACACTGAAAAGAAAAAAAGTGAAATTATTTTAAACTAAGAGAGCAAATTTTGTCCAAAGAAGTTTATTTTCTTTAAGTGTCAACTTTAATTTCACACAGTGTAGCATAATAATGTGATGGTTTTAACAAAATTTTAGGGTCCGACTACACGGGGAGTTTGCTAACTTGTTTGCCGGTTTAGTCACGTGACATTTGCAACGTTAATTGTGGTCGACAGCAGAGGGCGATGTTGCCCAACTTGGCGGCCAGATGAAAATGTATGAACTAATGTGTTTAATTCTTATTCCACGAACACAATACTGTATTAATAAATCATATTTAGATGGGTGGAACACATACATTTGCTAATTATAAAAAAATATATGGGGTTAAGCTCCTCTTTAAATAAAATAGCTCCGTATTGTAAGAAAACGGAATGAAACAATAAAAGAGAATGGTAAATTAAAAATAGTAATATTTGTGTGTTGGATGAGTGCTTTTAAGAGGTGTGGCCTAGTGAATGACATCAGGGGCTGGAGTGGTCTACAGAAGCTCCTTTCAAGCGTTTTCTCCATAGTTTTCATTTTGATTTTGTGTTTGTCCCGTTCAAAAACGTCTAAAAGTGCATCTGCGACTGCGGCGTTACATTCGTTGCACAATATTTTTTTTCCCTTCACTTGAGCGGCGTCGTTCACTCATAACTCAAATTTTGCCTCACAACACACGCGTCACTCTGCGTGTGCGCCAGGATCTTGGTGTTTGTCGAGTCAACAAGGCCAAACCGGTTGGCCGGCTGTCACATGACTATGACGGAAAATCAAACCGCAAACATGACTCGGCGGTTCTTCATGGAAACTTGGTTGGGTTGGGGGGAAGTGTGTGTGTGTGTTTGTGTGTGTGTGCGTGTGTGTCTGTGTGTGTGTGTGTGGGCTCCCATTAAAACTTTCTTGGTCACGACTATAGCTTTCAAGTTTGTATCCGGGTATCCTTCCGTATTTCCTAATCATTAAAATGTTTGTGCTTGTGGTGTAGTAGTTTTTAAGGTTGTCATTTACATTCATGTGGCGTCACAGGTGTTCACCTCCATCTTTGTTGTCCTGCACATCCTCCGTGTAGCTTTCATGGATTTATCATTCATTCTTGTAGTTTTCCTTCATTATCATAGCCTTTGTTGTAGTTTTTCATGGTTGTGGAGCACACAAGTCAAAGTTGTTCACCTTTATCTTTGACGTCACAGTCCATGCCTCCATCACAGTCTTTACTGTCATATCTTTCCTCCTTGTTATTGTAATGGTTGTACTTTCCATCATTGGAGTTTTCATGGTTGCGAGCGTCACTATCGCATCCTTTATCATATTTTTCCTTCTTGTCGTCGATTTCATGGTCGTACCCTTGGTTATCGTATCCTTTATTGTAGTTTTCCTGGCGGTATCCTTGATAGTTGTAGTTGTGTGGCAGCGTTTCCTTGTTGTTGTAGGCGGTGGCTTTCCCCCACGTGACCCTGCTGGCCTGATGAGGCCTCGAGTCTCCCGCCGACTGGTCGTCGTGCGCGCGCGCGTCATCAAGCGTGCTCGCGCTGGCCGCCGCCGTTGCCATCTTTCGGCTGAGCCTCTCGGACAATTTGCGCACGATGCGCGCAGCCAGGCCGTCCGTGCGGGTCTCACGCGCGTCGCCCGGCCTGACGCGCACGTTGCCCGCGTACCACATGACCCAAAAGCCCAGACTGATGAAGATGACGAGCGCGCCCGTGAAGATGAAGAAGTCGCCATAGAATTGGCCGTCGGACGCGCGCACGTTCGCGAACACGCCGACCAGCAGCAACGTCAGGCCGACGACGTCCAGCGCCAAACCGACAAACAAGAGCGGTAAACATTTGCCCACAAATCTCCTCAGGTCCATGACGACGACGAGGGAGGACGGAACATCACAGGCCGGCAAAGAAAGCGAAATAACGGACGTCGAGGAGGAAAGGAAAAAGCAGGGGGAGGAGGAGGATGCTCACCTGCCACAAAGGAGACGCCGCCCACTCGGTCAATAGCGGCAAGGTGTCTCCACTATCCCGGATGTCAGCGCGGTGATGAGGGTGGGGGCGTGTACACTACAAAGTTGATGCAAATCCTTTAGCCTTCAAAAACTGATATAAATGTCAAATATCTCTTTGGTGTGTGCAAGTTTAACATGATTTAGCATGCCATTAAACATCTGTGAAACAAATAATTGTGTTTGTTGTGATTTGTGAAACGATTTAAAGGTGAACAACGTAACTCGTGCTAATAATGTGTTCTGCTCTTTTTTTGTCAATGTGTGTGTGGTCTGATTAACTTTAAAAGTGTGTTGATGGCCGGTTGGCGCTCACTTGAGTCTCACGAAAGAGTTGAGAGGAAACGTTTAATAATTCATACAGTCGATCTCATCGCATTAGTCCCGCCTTCAAGTGCACTTTGCCTTCTGAAACATTCCCGAGTATCTTGCTGGCATTCGTCCACAAAGTGCCATAAAAAAAAAAAAAGCGGAGCTCACAATAGTTAGTCCACCCCTCCCAATTGTGTCAATATTTGATTCTATCTTTTCAACACTGAAGAAATGACGCTTTGCTACCATGTCAAGTAGTCGGGATGGACACTTCCTGTCCCTGTTAAAATATCTCAACCCATAGCCTTTGTCTATTCCCCTAGAGCAACAAAAGTGAGCACACCCCTAAGTGAAACTGTCCAAACAGGCCCAAATGAGCCATTTTCAGCGCTCGAGTCAACAGTTTAGTGCATTATATAAAAAAAAGAAGTTTTTAATTGTTTCAACCCAAGAGTCTGCTATATAGTATGCGCTATATAAAAATGTCTCTGAAGTGTTTAGGAAGTGGGGAATCACTGACACACTCCCTACTTCCTGATCACTTCAAGGGATTTTCAATGGCGGAACTATCTAAGTCCACTGTATAAAAACCCTATGGAGTCTTCATGCGTTGAAGGCAGGATGTCGGTGGAAGGCGAGCGGCTTCTTCAGGGCTCGCCGCCTGTTCTCCCTGGTGATGGGGATGAGCACCACGCCCACCACGAAGACCATGAGGCCGATGGAGAGCAGGGCGGGGCCCAGGAAGTTGCTGACCTTGCGGCTGTAGCCGGCGAAGTAGAGACCGCTGATGATGACGCCGCACGCCAGGAAGCTGCCACCCGTCGACATGAAGTGGATGGGGAACCAGAAGACCTCGCAGCGGCTCGCCGGTGTCTCGGCCGTCCACAGAGAGTCGCTGCGGGAGAGGCTGAACACCGTACTCTCCGTGCGGCTGGGCGGTGTCAGCTGGTCGCGCGACTGCGAAAGCGTGCACTCGCCCATGGCGATGTTCTCGGGGCTGCCCGCCATCATTTCCTACACGTGGAAAATATGAAAGAACAACACAAAAATGGGTTTTTGAAGCAAGGTGGTCCATTCTCAGGGTGTGATACACAGTCTCCCCCTAGTGGTAGATGAAAGAATCAGAAAGAGTTCATTGCCGTTTTCACAGCATAGTTTCCCATATTGTTAGCCGCCGTTTGACAGCATTTTCACTGAACTTCCGAAAATATTGTGTTCTAGAACAGTATAAGCAGCAAGCTCACCAAAAAAACAACATTCTAGTATTTCCCATTCTTTAGTAATTAGCAGTAGAAGCCATGTTTGCTTTCACCAAAAACACCACTTTCTGACCAAAAATCAGAAAAGAAGAAGAAGAGTGTTTTTGTGAAAGGGCATCTTGACTTGATGCCAAAAATGGCTAAAAACAACAAAACAAGCAGAAATGGCTTTTGATGTCAAAATAATTATTTATTTACAGAACCCGCACTGTTCACGGGGCATAGTCATCCCATGACTAGGAAAAATCCGCAAATAATTGACACCTATCATAATTACATAAAAATACAGGTAATTAAAAAGTGTCAATAAGTGATGATATACAACACTTTAATACTATAATAATGTGTTTTCCATGTTTGAATCCACCCCCAAAAAAGAAAGAAAAAAAAAGTAAAATATTGAAAAATGCCATGAGTATGAAAATCCGTGGGTGCTGAAACACGAGTATGCGGGCGGTTATTGTACAACAGCAACGCTGACTCCCCGCATAGCTCAAGTCGACCATACATTTACATACTCTGTTCGTGTATGGTTGCCTTAACTTGTGCAACAATGTATTTGCATTTCTTTACCCCATAATTGACGGGACAAGCCGAGATTCACCACGTATTCTTTGTTTTCTACTCAAAAGGGATCTGTTAGTCATTACAGTTATGCAGAAGCAGAATTTCACAGAAAGACCCTGAGAAACATACTTGACGAATATATTCGTCAGTGGCAATAAACGGTTGCATTCAAGTTAAAGACCAACAGCGCTTTTAATACATAAATTGTAACTCTCAGTGCTTTACATAAATTATAATCAACAGAAGCATCCTCAGCAGTGAATGTGTTCAATTATGACGCAATTCAAATGTTCACTAAAAAAATATATGTTTATATACAAACCTTTCTACTCAGGCACTACAGTGATTCTTTTGTGTACCACTAGAGGGCGATCACGCAGCACTGGTGGCACTCGTAGCACCCTTTTGAGAATTATGCTTTGTAATAAATTTACTCGGATTCATTGTATTTCACTTTTTGAATTAGAATATATGAAAATACAGTTGACTCACTCACGCAATACTTATTTTTTTGTGGGGGTGGGGGTGGGGGCCAACTTCAATGTTTTATGCATTGGCATTTAATCCCCCTTGTTCAAGAATTTTTATTAAAAAAATTTTTTAAAAAAAATACTGCAATTTAAATGAAATCGTAAATGTTTGCATGTAGCAGTAGAGGGAGCACACACATGAAGAATCACTTTGCTACGAGTATGATGAATGAAAATGGACACAATTAACTCTAAATGTCGCAAATGACATAAAAGTTAATTGAAAATCAAGTCAAAGTTTTCTAGGATGCGGAAATTCAAACATCCCCTCATGACATCATCACGATCATCATCACGATCATCATCATCATCCTCACTTAGCATCACTTCGCATTGGCAGCGTATCCCAGTTTAGCGCTCTATGTGGAGGAATAAAATCATGTTACCTTTGAATAAAAGTTTCTGTCGAGCGTCTCAGCGAGTCTTCACGGAGCATCAGAAAATCTCCACGATGTTTGTGAGAGGCGGAACGCACTGGAAAGAGCCGGAAGGTTTCCTGTTACGGCAGCATCCCGCACTCCTCCCTCCTTCATCTCCTCCTCCTCTTCCTCCTCTTCCTCCCTTCTAGCCGGGCCGAGAGCTTCTGGCACTTGGATCCCTTGAGGAGGTCCATGGACGCAACTCGCCAAGGCGTCAACTGTGGGAATGGCAGCGTATTATTGAAAATGACATTATTTGTTTGTTAGATTATTGATACTCAGACAGCCTTCGGCCATTGTCAATACGTGTGTGTGTGTGTGTGTGTAATTATGTTTGTGTGTGTGTGTGTGGCATCATCACACTATGATGCTGACACACTTTGCAGTTACACACTGACATTCATATAGTATACAACAGCTATACTATTACATAGAAACAAATAAATATGAATATAAACAACAAAACACAACATCCATACTTTGTTGTTTACTTTTTAAATGTATTAACACACACACACACAGACAATTTATATTTTTACACTATTAATATTTTATGTACTTTTTGTTTAGTATTTTTTAATGCATTTTTTTATGCATTACCATCCACACATTTACCATATATATTTTTTATACTGTTAATATTTTGCACTTTTGGCATTGTACTGCAGTATTTAAAAAAAATATTCTATGCATAAATAGTTACAGACAAAAACAGTTTTTGTATTATTTTTATATTGTATTTTTATGTTTTAACAACATCAAATATGCATCCACTATGAAGTAACACACACACATGCACAGTTGAAACCAGTGGTTCAGATTTGTATGTAAAGCCAATTTTGTGTGATGTCTTTTGGTCCAGCAGAGGGCAGCAGTGCCCTTCAAAAATATTGCAGTAAGGTCCATAGCGTGGTATTATGAATGAGAATAAAGTCGGCTGAATCAACACAATTTAGCAGAAGATATTTTGAATGGTACATATGAAGAAAAAATAATAATTTTGAAATGCAAATAGCATGTAATGTGTCTAAATTGTCAATCCATCAGAACTTCTCAGCCAATGACATGATCAGAAAGCCTGAAACAAGTTGCCGAGTCAAATAACTGACAGGTAGGCAGAGCTTCAGCACAGTTTAAGATTAGTATCTCATAACAATGCTGTAATGTTTATGTATGATTGGGAATTTCATAAGGTTTCCATGACAACCAGGCTGCACAGCCTCAGGCTAGCGTGTTAGCACGCTATCGGATTCAGAGAACATCCCGCTTGGCCCCTTCATTAACTTCACTTGCTAATTCTTCAGCTAGCGATCAATGCTATTGATCACCCAGGACGCAGCGCATTTACATTGTCGTGGCAACTAATGGTCACCTTGGCGTCTTCAGTGCCTCCCGGCTAAATGCTAATAACACCCTCAGGCTGCCTCGACAACATTTTAAAAGTCTTAAAAAGTGAAGTAGCTATTTTGAATTCGTAAAATTGGCCAATCATGGCCTGGCTTGATCCCGGTCATGAGCTTGCGAATAGCGATTCACAAATAAATGGCGGAGGTCCACTGTTCATGTGATTTCTTTGCTTTTCACTTTTTAGTGCATTAGCAAAAACCTAAAACGTGTCACACCGCGGTGAGGTTGTCGTCATTTCCTGTTTTATTTTGAAAATTCTGACTCCTCTCGTTTCAGGTCACTTGCCTTTCCTCGTGTGGTGTCAGTGTCAACCCTGATTCCTGATTGTGTCCACCTGTTTCCCATTACCCTCGTGTGTTAAATGGTATGCGTCTCCCCTGTCTTGTGCCTAAGTGTTTTCGTCAGAGCCACTAAAGCCAGTTACCGTCCACAGCCTTGTTGCACTGTTCCTTGAGAGAACTTTGGTTTGTAACTTTGAATAGCCACAGTATTGTTTTAGTTAATGAGTGATTTTGGTTTTGATTGTAGTTTAGACTTCCTCCCTTTTGGAGCGCCTTTAGTTTAACTTTGAATAGCTTTTGTTTTCTCCTTCTCAACGAGGAACTTTTGTTTTGTTTAATAAAAGCTGCTTTAGCCTCAACCTCTATCTCTGCGTCTGGGTTCTAAAACTGCCACGTTGTGTCAAAACGAAGTTTTCATGTTGTCATGTTTTGTGTCGAAAATAATTTTAATTCTTTTTGGAATACTAATGTGCTCAATGAATTAATTTATGCAGTGATTCACAGGTTTTGATACACACTGGCATCATATTTATGAATGACACATGATGACATCCATCACACATCTGTCTGCCTGGACCTCGAATCAAATTCAATCAAATCATGCTACGCTACCTGCGCTAATACTTAAGACAGCTTCGCTTGATACAAAAAGAAACAAAAAACAAAAGCCCATCAGCTGTACTTTGTTTATTGACTAAACTCCATCGGGAATTACTTCCTGTCTGACAACAATGTGCTGAAAGTTCACACTTGTCCTTTTCTTCTTCTTTCTTTTACCTAAAAGCGTCAAACAATTCCCCGACGCAGGATGAGGATCCGCAGCCACATTCACACAACCTTTGCAATTCTTCCGATCTGCTGAATGTGAAAGTCCACTATAGTCATTCCGTATACTTGATGTCCATGTATTAGGCCCCTACTGGTAAGTATATTGAATAAATTCTGAAATGGCTTTCCATATTGAGGGCAGAGTACTAGTAGAACAACTTTGTCTTACTAGTAATGTTTTTTTCCACTGCTGTATATTTTTCCACACTAGTAGGACAACTTTGGCATAGTAGCCCGACAACTAGATTACTAGTGAGGCAAAATTACTGTTGAGCATTTTGGTGATACTAGTACGGCCCAAGAGGCTTTCAGGTACTTGACACATATGAGTTGGGCCTAAAAGTGTTAATAGTGCAGCACAGTAGTTTACTAGTCAGGTTTATTTGCATACTAGCAGGCCAAAAGTTACACTGATAGTGAAAAAAATCTACTAGTGCTCCCTAGTCATTCTACCATTGTGTTGTGTATGGAATGCCATTATTTGATATCCTACTAGTGTGATGAATTTTCTATGTACTAGAACATTTTAGTCCTCATTAGTAAGACAATTCAGCTCAGACAATTGAGATATTTCTGTGCAGTAATAGGACAACTACGCTACTAGTGAGACAAAACTGTTCAGTAGTTGACAACTGCATGTTATTAGTACTACAAACGACATTGTAAAATTCTATTAGATAACATCTACTGTAGTGGTTCATTGTAGTACAAGTCATGGACAGATGTCAGCTAGTGCAGTTTTACTTCACTAGAAACCGTTCTTCTATTATTGCACTGAACTAGTGAGGTCAAAGAGATTGCTAGTACAAATAAATAGCCAATAAATCCGTACTTAACATCACTTTCACGTTTTATGATAGCAAAAACAAGTGCCAGTTGCCAGTCAATCAATCCAACACTCATCAAACGTAATAAGTTGATTTTTATTGAAGTTTGTTAGAGAAGAATTAAGATCAAGTGAGGGGCACTATGAAAACGGAGGACATTCTAGTGGCTGATTGGCTGGAAACAATAGGGAGGGACGGGGCTTAAGAGCCTCTCACATACACAGACACACACACACACACACATACACACTGTAAGTATAAAAACAAAGCAAAAATTTAACACGCGTGCTTGCTGTCAGAATCTCTCCCGTCCGATCAGATGTAGTTTGACACAAACGAGACGAGAAACAGTGGACATTGCCAAGGAGCCTGATTGGCCGCCATCTATCTGATTGTTTCCGCAAACCCATGGACGCGGAATAACCCCAGTGTTGTTAATAAACGATGAACATGTGACGTAAACGTGAGCTTTATCTATGTTCAAAAGTCTACGTTAAAGAAAGAAAGTTAGAGAGAAGAAGAGCGTTTACAGAAGCTTATATACAATATTTCAGTGTAACCGCGTGAATGCTAATGATGATGTCACCTTGATGACGTTAATGATGATGTCAACACTAGCATGAAGTTGTATTAATGTGAATGTGAGCAAAAACATTATTCTAGTACGCTAATAACAGAACTAGCATCGGGTTGGCTGTGCGAACGCTAACTTAAGTTAGACTTTGTGTGGCTGCATGAGGAGGGCTAACAATAATGTCACAAAGTTGGCATTATTTTAGCATTTTAGGTAACAATGACATCATCGCTAGCATTTGTGTGGTAGCGGGAAATGTAATAATAATGCTAAGAATCATGTCGCTAAGACAGCATTTGCACTAGCATTCAGAATTTCAGCTAATGATGCTGTCATGCTAGGATTTGCATGATCACTAACAATAACATCACATTTGCAAAGATGGCGTCTTTAGCACTTGTCACTTTAGCTAACAATGACATCATCACGAGCATTTGCGTGACTGCGTAATGCTAATAATAACAGCAAAATCGCTACATATTTTTGATTTTTGAATTTTAGCTAATGATGACATCGTTGCTAGCATTAGCAGACAGCGAGCACAATAACAATAATGTCATAACAAGATCATTTAGCATTTGCTTATTTGCAAATGGTGACATCATCACTAGTATATGTGTGCTGCAGGAACTAAAATAACGGCAAAATTACGTCATGTAGGTTTGGAATTAGCATTTTAGCTAACGGTGACATCATCAGTAGCATTAGTGTGGCTGCTGTGTCATTTAGCATTTTAGTGAATGATGACATCATTGCTAGCGTTTGTGTGCTGTGGGCGTGAAAATAATGGCAAAATTGCATCATTTTGGAATGAGCATTTTAGCCAATGATGACATCATCACTAGCATTTCTCCGAATACAGGAATGCTAAGAATAACACAGTAAAGATGATGCCATTTTAGCCTTTAGCATTAGCAGTTTAGGTAATGATGACATCATCGCAAGCATTTGCGTGGCCTTGTGAGCGCGATCGTGATGTCGTCTCTGTGCGGTTGCGTGAATGTCACAAATTGGAGGATCGGTCGCCACGGCGAAGCCCTTGTGGTGCTGTTCGCCGCTACGCCAGAAGGCGACAGAAGGTGGACGAGCAGGAACAGGAAGTGGTCCCTCCGCAGTCAAACGGTGACCTCGTTGGTCGCGTGATGATGTCCCGCGCTGAACTGCAGGTGGTCCACGGTGTGTGTCCGGCGTGAGGCAAAGGCCTGCCTCTTGGCGGCACTGGCGTGCGTGTTGACGCTGAGCGTGTTGTAGGCGTCGCCGGGTTCGGACAGCATTTTGCCCATGCGGTGGCGTTCGTGGACGGGCGTGGTGGGCATCAGCATGTCGGCGTGGGACATGGCGCGGGCCATGGCTTTCTGCCGGAATTTGTCGCGGCGCATGGCGGGAGACAGCAAAGGATCCTGGGAGCGCAGGCGCTCGGCCGACAGCAGCAGTTCCTCCGACGGGTGGCGACCGCCCCCGTAGGCGGCGGCGGCGTTGCTGTACGAGGGGAGACCGTAGTCCCCGCGGCGAGGCGTCCGGGGTGGGGAGAGGACGTGGTCCTGGGACATGGCGCGCTGGACGCGGCGAGGACGCTGACGCTGATGTTGATGCTGATGCTGATGCTGTTGATGATGATGATGATGATGCGATGGCGGTGGGTCGGCGTTCAGTTTGGCCATGTGGGCGTGGCCTCGGCTGCTGAAGTCCGCGTGGTGATGCTTCCTAGTGTAGAAGTCGTCCACTTCCTTGTCACCTGGTGCCCAAAAACATTGGCGTCACAATCATAATCATAATGACATAATAATAAATATGAGGAACATTTTTCACAGCATGTAGCATTAGCATTTTGATGATGATGTGTGTGTGGTGAATTTACTCAGGTCAGCGGAGAGCGCTAGCTCGTAGGAGGGCGGCAGGTGGCTGAGATTCTGGAAGGATCTGGACAACGACAGGTCGTACGGCTCGGTGGCCGCCGTCAGGATGTTGTTGCTCCGCGGCGCTCGCTCTGCGGGAGACCAGGATGCAGAAAAAAAATTAACATTTCATAACATGATTATCATAACAACCAATTGTCATTATTGGTTTCGCAATGCCACTAAAAGAAATGAAACAGTGCTAAAAACATTGTAAAATGTTGACAAACGGCAGGACAGCTTAAACCAACACCTCCAGTTTCATCAAATTGCTGAGAAAAAAATAAGTTAAAAAAAATGCATTTAAATAGCGTAAATGCATAAAATTGTCGGAAACGTGATACTTTGTTTTGTGTTTCTTTTCCATGCTTTGACAAGTTAGCGAGGAACTCGATAAGAACATAACGGGGCTGCAGAGGTACATTTAAAAAAAAATAAAAAATTACAAAATAGATTATTAAAAAATTAAGACAGATACAAAGATAGATTGCATGGATGCATGACATGTTTCAGTTAGGGCTTCAAGCTTTTGCCTGTTAATTAATTTCATTATAACTAATTAGGCAATTAAACTATACCTAAACCATATGTTTCAGTTAGGGTTTTAAAGTAGGGTTTCAAGCCAGAGAGTTGGTTTCAACTTTTGTTTATTATTTTTATTTGTTTGTTTTATTTGATGTTGCTATTATTATTATTATTATTGGCTTTTTTTGTGCTTTAATTTTATTTTTTTCTAACTTCTTCAAATAAGGGTGTCAAGCTTCTGCCTTAGAATACATTTTTTAAATAAATAAATGTCATATTGTGCATTTTTGTTACTATTTCTAAAATGTGATTATTTTTGAATAAATTAATCAGCCATTTTAAAATATGGCGGCAGTTTTTCAGTTCCATTTCATGCTGAAGGTTGAAATATAAAAAGCTTAACTCAAGCATGCAATTTGTTAATCTCATTTCCATGCAATGAGCTGTCGGTTTAGGGGCTGGTTGGTGGGGCCTGCAAGTGACAAGGACATACAAAGACAAAATAGTGGCAGTGGCGGCGACGAGGTGGACTCACCGTGTCGCATGTGTCTGTTTGCTGACAAAAGCCAAAGAAGAAGCATCAAGGTACACATAATACATGGCAGCCTATCATACCAAGCAGATGCAATCTGATTGGATGCTAAGCTAAGTGCAATGATCGTGTGATGATGCCATGACATCATTGCGTTTACTTTTTAAACAATCATAGCACATTATGGCAAACACAAGACACCAGTAGTGCCCCTAGTGGTAAGGAAAAGCATAGTTGATGACCTTGGGGCAATCTGATTAGACACTAAATCACGTTTTGTATGAATTTGACATAGAAGTACATTTAAAAAAAAAAAAAAAGGAATAGCTTTCTTACCCAGCTTCGGCGTGAGAGCGGTGAGATCCACGTGGCTGTGCTGGTAGTCATGATGATGGTGGTTTCCTGTGGGCGCAAATCACACACACACATTTTTTAAAATAAATTATTGCATCAAACACAACAATCCAGATGTGTGACAGTGATGTCAGCGACACAATGAGTTGATTAGCTGTTGGTGTTTACAGTTCACGATGAAAATTTGAAGCTGGTGGATGAAATGTACAATGGGATGACAACAGAGGAAGTATATATGTGCAACAGAATGATGACACAGACAGAAAAAATGTGAGACAGTCAGGTGTAATGTACAGCAGTATGATGATACAGGAAATAAAACTGTGCAACAGGAAATGGAAAAATACAATTTGATATGTGTGCTCTTATGCACTGTTTTAATTAAATAAATGTTCTTATAAAATGACAGTAGAGGAAGTTGAAATGTACAATGTGCTAATGATACAGGAAGTTGAAATATAATGAAATAACATATTGATACAAAAAGTAAAATGTACCACAGAGAGTACAACACAAGAAGTAGAAATGTGCTACAATCACCTAGTAATGCCACAGAATTATTATTATTATTAATTAATTAATGTATTTGTTTGTTAAAAAAAAGAAGAATTTCATTCAAGTAGTCAATTCCTTATTTGGTCAAACCAGGAAGTTGTGGTGAGAGATGGCAAAACAGTATGCAGAAGCGTTGTGGTATTTACTATTGTTAATTTAGGTGATCACTTCTTTATTTGGACACAACAGGAAGTTGCAGTGCTATGAGGCAAAACAAGAATTAGAAATGTGCAATATGACAAAAATAAAAACAGGAAGTATATATATTTTTTCAATTATTATTTCCATGCAAGTGCTCACTTCCTTATTTGGACAAGACAGGAAGTTGAGATATGCGCTCCCGGGAGTGGCGGAGTCTCCAGCGAGGATAATCACAGATTTATCTGATGTCTTCTTTCTTATGTCAGAAGGAACATCACACAAAGCTGCCGCTATCCTTGCTGAGGGTCATGTGACTAGGCAGCCACGCCTCCACAAGTCCATCGCAGGCGCTGATCCCAGGGAGCTCACGGAACCTTGCCGTAAGCAATCAAGTTTGACAAATAAAGTAACAAGTTTCGGGATAACATTAACAGGAAGTAAAAATGCACACTGGAATGATTAATGCAGGAAGTTGCAATGTAAACTGGAACGAGGATGGCGGGAGTATAAATTGTGCTGCAGGGAGTTGATTTCTATGTTAGCATCACAATCATGGGGTAAAATGTGCAACAGTAACTTGTAAAGTACGACAAGAAGTTTCAAATGTAGAAATATGGCAATGTCATAGGAAGTCTAAAATGTGCAACAGGAAGTCGACATTTACAACATAATAGAATTAACAATGGCATGATGACACAGGAAGTAAAAATGTCAGACAGGAAGTAGACATTTTCCCAACATTCTCAGCTCACACCAGGCATGTGTCCATCAATCTTGCCAGCAAACCAATCAGAGTTCTCCTGACATTGCCTGGAAGTCCCGCCTCGCCCGGCGTCCTGCTGACAGCCAATCAGGCGTTTGGCTTTTGCGCGCTGATGAAAATGAGTCTTGTGACATTTGTGCGGCAACACTGTGTCACCATTTGGGTCCGTGTTGACATTTGCGGCCATCCCGCTGCGCCCAATCGTTGACATTATCACCGATGTGCAAGTGGAGCGCTACAACCCATTTGACGACGTCCAATCAATTGGACCGGATCCCTCGCGGCCGGTCTCTTCATCAGATGCTAATTGAACCTTCACCTCGTTAATTTGCTTCATCATACTGCTTTGTTCGCATGCCCGATGAATACTTTCTTCTACCAATTTTTTGGTTTTATTTCCTTTCGGTGATTATCCTTTGAGCAATTGTTACTCGCCAACAGCGACCAGTCGTCACATCAAATACATTACAGCTCAGACAATATGCTAGGAAAAAATGGCTCTCTATGATTGGATGCACAAAAAAGTCTCAAGGACCCAAACTAGAAACTGAACAGGAAGTCAGCCATTTTGACTAATTCTACTTAGAAAGTTCGAAAAAGAAAGCCTCCAACAGTAGTTTTAATGACCATCACCAAATTGGGAGGCCACGTCTATCATGGCAGGGTGCACAAAAAAAAAGTCTCCAGAACCAACACCAGAAAATTAACAGGAATTCTGAATGCCATTTTGGTTTAATGTCTTTGACCCAACCCAGCAGTGTTACACTGCACATCATTTATGAGTCCAATTTTGAGTCCGTTTATGTCCAAAAACACTTGCTGCACGAGCTTCAAGGTACACATTACTTGTACACATTACATGTACACAAAAAGAGACAAGAAATGTCAGGTTGATGCCTTGTTGTAAGTGAAACCAAGTCAAAAATGAATGCGCTCGGGTATGTCTTTGATGCGAAGACTCCTGCTGTCATTGAACATCCCGTTTTCACTTTCATGTTGTTCCCATTTGTCCGTCTTCCGCCTTGCTGCTAATTAGACGCTCGCGCGCTCGCTAGCTCCTCAGCAACATTTTTCATGTAAAATACATCATGGAGCCTGAGAGGAGGCCAGACACACGCACACACGTACACAGTGGGAATCAAAGGTGCAAGGGAGTTAATGGACCAAGTGATGAGCTAATGAGCCCTCGGTGCCACACGTCTTCCACTCTCGTTAAAGATCAAAAGTTTATTTATTATTAACATAAGAATCAACAAAATGTCCTACACAACCTTTGTTATCCGCTGCCGGCAAGCGGGAAGTAGCTTCTCCGGTTGTAAAATATTAGACTATCGGTTGGAATATTTATCAAAGACATTTTCACAGCCTGGAACAATCCCTCACATAATAATCATCATCATCATGAGTTCTGCTTTTGGCGTGCACTCCCACAGCAGAAAGTCAAAGAAAAAGTCCTCCACGTCAAAGTTCGTCACTTCAATGTGCTCCAGCTCGTTAACTTCAACCTGAAAAGTGAGAACCCCGTTTCCTGTTTAAACGTCCTAGCCGCTGGCATGGGGCCGCTAGCACTAATGCAAACAGCCTTTAGCCTGAAGGAAACGCAGTGAGAAAGTAAATCAATAAGCAAAAACACACAAAAGGGATTTGCATTCACCACAGGAAATTGCTAGGATGCAACAAAGGCAGTGGAAATGTGAAGAACACAGCAAAACTAAGTAGAAATATGGACTGAGCAAAACAGGGGGTGGAACTAAGAAGTGCGAATGTGTTAGAAGCAAGGTTATTTTAGGTAACTAAAACTAAGAAAATACCAAAAACAAAAATTCTAAACATTTTCATTAACCCTGGAGAACCCACGGGGTAAAATTTGGCCCCTGTAAATTCTGCTACTCAAATAACAAAGACCTTTTTTTTTTTTTTTTTTTTTTACAATTTTAACTTCAAAAGTCCAGAGTGCCACTTCTGACCCCTGCATGGGGTCATCTAGTGGATGAATATTGCACTTACATGAGCCAGAGTGGTGGTGACAAGATGGCTGGCAACATGCCAATTTTGTTGAGCTGGAAATCAATCCAAACAAAACCATCTTCTCAGCAAACCATCAGATGGTAAAATTGTGTTTTTTTTTGTTAATCTATTTCATATCATGTTGCGGAATGCCGAGGAGTATGTTTTATATATATATTTTGATAAATTAGCAACTCTAAGCTAGTTAAAAAAAAGGGTTAAAATTGAAAAAACAGATATTTTGGTGTTCAGTGAACTTATAGCAGTCATTTAATGTATAATTCATAATTTTCCAAAGAAGAAAAGGGTTCTTGGGTTCTCCAGGGTTAATGAAATAAATTAAAAATGAAACTAACTGAAACTACATTTTATGTTTACAAAGGTAACTAAAACTATTACAGCGAAAAATGTCCTTTGTTTTAGTCTTTGGTCATTAATTTAATTCCTGAATCTTTGGGGTTGATTTTAAATGAATTTACGTTTGAAAGTGTGTCACACAGAAGTGATGTCATCTAGCAGTAGCCAATAAAAAAGCACCTCCAGATGACATCACTCCTAGACGACAATTTTGTGTCCTTGACTTTTGGCTCCAATGGCTTGGCTCGCCTACGAAATGCAACGCTAGGTGAAAAATGAGTTACTTTTTTCATTTTACCATGATGTTTATTCAATATTGCACACAGTATTACACATTTTTTTTAACGAAAACTAATACTGAAACTAACTCAAACTAAACTAAAACTAAGCATTTTTAAAATAACTAAAATTAATAAAAATAACAGAACTGCCTTGAAAACTAATCAAATCTAACTAAAGTCAAAACAACAAAATTCAAAACAAAATAAAAACTAACTAAAATAAAAATTCCCAAACTATAATAACCCTGGTTAGAAGGCAACACAGGAAATGGAAATATAATAGAAAACAACAAAACAGTGTAGAAATAATAAAAATATGGGTGTAGCCAAAAAAGGAAGTAGAAATATGCCCAGAGACAACACAGGAAGTAGAAAAAAGCCAGAAAGTCTCAAAGTAAGTGGAAATTTGCAAAAACACAACAAAACAGGCAGTAGAAATATGAAGCGTCAATGTGCAATGAAGAAGAAAAACAGGAAGTAGAAATGTTCAAGGAGGAAACCCAAGAAGTCGAAATGTTCAAGGTGACAGCAAAACATCACGAGAATGTGCAATGGGAAAACAGGAAGTGTAAATGTTCTAAATGATGATGTTACAGGAAGTACTAATGTGCAAGGAGACAACAAAATAGGAAGGAAACAAGTGAAGTTGAGTGAGGTGGATAAAGAGGTGATGACGATGAAGCAAAGACGTGATGAAAAAGCGTTGATAAAAAGCTACCAGGACATCTTAAAATACTTTGAGTAAGTGGGGCAGTGCACGTGGACGTGCACGTGGCGGCACTGAGCGTGTGCGACATAGAAAAGAACAAGTCACCTGATGTCCACATTTGCTCATCATTTGGTCAACTTGTCAACAAGCACAGCGCCTACTAGAGGTCACTTGGCTGCACTGCAATATTCATCTTTAGTTGGGTTCTGTTTTAAAAAATAAAATAAAATAATCGAAGCCAACAAACACCAGATCTTCTGTGATCCCTGTGTAAGTTATGGAAAGCAAAATACAAGTATTTTGTTCTCAAGCGTTTGTGTAGAGTAAATGTGCTAGGAAAATAAAAAATAGAAACTGAAAAACAGGAAGTAGAAGTGTGCAAAATGACAATTACAAAATGTCAATATTTAGTGTTGCCCACATTATTTTCCACACAAACGAGTCACATGAGACCTGGAAGACGAGGATAATTGGGCCCAATTTGGACAATTTCATCTTAGGGGTGTACTCACTTTTGTTGCCAGCGTTTTAGACGGTAATGGCTAAGTGTTGAGTTATTTTGAGGGGCCAACAATCTACACGGTTAAACAAGCTGCAAACGGACTGCTTCACATTGTAGCAAGTATCCGTAGTTCCACTTAAGTACAGAATGTGAGTTCTCTTGCCACCTCAGCCTGTACCAAAAAGGCTCAAGTAAATTTTCAGTAATGCAACAGTAAAGTGAGTAAAGCATGCGAGAAGCTGCTCATGTGCTGAAAAGCAAAAATTAGGACCAAGCCACACAGAAGTGGAGCACATGCACTTTATTCTGCAGCGAGGACGCAACGACCCAAATAGTGTGCACCCAATCACCTCGTTTTTTTTTCTTTTTCTTCTTTTTTAGAGTGCTGCTCATCTCTGGTGACTCAAATCAAGGAGGAGGACACCGAGATCTACGCACACTTCAATTTATGTTCACTTCTTCCCTTTCTTGACGGTTACAAGCACATTAACTCAATCAGAAATGTCCACTTGTTGTTGTTGTTGTAAGCAGTTAGCAGCTAATCAGACATACTGTATCTAAACTACAGCAGAAGATGGCTAAACATCATGGATTGACAGTCAGTGGAAGTGACATCACATTTCCTATCCAAACATCACAGCGGTTAGCATAATGCTAGCATAACTGCACTACCTAGCTAAAACAGTACGTTAATCAGAAAGCAAGAACACCGCATCCGTTCACGCCAAGGGAATGTAGAAATGCGCAAGAGGAGGAGAAACCAGGAAGTTTAGTGCCACAGGAACAACAAATGTAGCGACAACAAAACACAAAGAAGTAATGGTGGACAACCCAGGAAGTAGAGTTGGACCCAAGTAGCAGAAGAAGTCGAGTTTGGTGTTTCAAAGTGGGCCAGGAGTCGACGAGGGGCAAAGATGCCATTTTGCGGCTGCCAAAGCCCCGCCTCCTGCGCCCCCCCCCCTGCCCCTCCCTTCTGGTAAGGAGGTCAAGTGCTCTTATGGGGAATTTAATTTGCTTTGCACTCTCCCTGCAGCGTGCCCTCTTCCTCACTTCTCACGTCTTCTTCTTTTACTTCTTCTCTGTGTGACATTTTTACCGACAGGCGAAACAATAAGAAGAATGACACCATTCATCGAGTGGCACACTTCCTGGCCATTATGTCAAACTCCACTTTTTATGGACAGAACAAAAGCAATCCAAAACTAAACAGTTGACTTGGATTTATGACCCTCAACTGGCATCCCCTGCTATACACCATTGATCACGCATTTCCAAGTACATTAAGGTATATTAATAATGTCATGAAATCCAAATTTCAATGCTCACAAGTGTGCATTTTGAATTGTTCAAAGATTTGACTGATTTATGACACTTTTTTTTGTCAGTCCCACGGTCTAATTAAGCCACTGTATTAATAATTTTATAAAGCCCATATTTATAATGTTCAGAGCTGTTCATGTTTTGTTTACAAAACAAACAAACGTTGATTTAATTGATTTATGATTGGTGGCTCAATTCTCTAATAAAGCCATAAAACTTACTTCTTCCAGTGGTACTTTAGTAATGTCATAAATCTCCACTTTTAATGATTGCAGGTGTGCATTTTTTTTCATCCATCCAAATGAATTGATTGATTTCTGACCCTTGACTGACAGCCCAGCCCTCCAAAATAGCCATAAATGTCTCTAATATCAAAACAGTGAATTAAAAATGTCATAAAATATTACAAGTGAGCATCAAAATCTGGGTTTTATGACATTCGTGTAATCCTTGGGATTGGGGCTGTCATAAAAGGGTCATAAATCAAATCACAGGATCACACACTTAAACCACAACTTCTTTTTTTTTATTAAATCTATTTATCTGAGTACCATAGTTTGACAGGTCTACATTGGATTGCTTTAGCGCATTTTATGGAATTATTTTCATCGACGGCTCCACCCATCATTAGGGCCATTCGTCAAATATTAAAGTGGTAGTGAAACCCTGATTTTAATGTTCACAAGGGTCATTTTATAACACTGTAGCCCAGATTTATAGCCCTATTGGATGGCGAGACTGTCAATTTAGTTTTTGACACTAGCTCTATTCTTCTTTAACTCATTCACTGCCATTGACGGCTATAGACGTCATAAATTCATTTCATTTCATTTCATTAGTTTAACATTTTAGTATGAAGTATTTGAGTATGAAAACCTATTAAAAAAAATACATTTAGAACAGATATAAAATTTGTGATTAATCGTGAGTTAACTAGTGAACTGATGCGATTAATTATGATTACAAATTTTAATTACCTGACACCCCTAATTTTTAACAATCTTTTCTTTAAAAAAAAAAAAAAAAATCGTAATTATTTTTTTCCAATTTTTAATAATCTTTTTTTTTTTAAAGAAAAGATGATAAAAAATTAGGGGCATCAGGCGATTACCATTTTTAATCGTGATTAATTGCATGACTTCACTAGTTAACTCACGACTAATTACAAATGTTATATCTGTTCTAATATAATAAAAAAACATCTAGGTTTTCATACTCTTGTTAACAAAAGTGGGAAAAATGTTAAACTAATAGAAATAGTTAAAATGATTTTTTTACGTCTATAGCCGTCAATGGCAGGGAATGAGTAAATTTTTTTCAAACCAAAATTCTAAATTTCTTGGCTTTCTTCGAGATTGTTCTCACTCGCTTCCTCTTGACTGAGTTCGTTCAAAGCTTTTGTCCATCTGTCCGTCCTTCAGGAAACGAAGCGCCCGCGAGCCGAATGAATACGCCTTTAACAATTACGTTTGTCGACTTGTTGAATGATAATCGATGGAAGAAGCAGCAGAGGTGAAGGTGCTATGAAAACATTTTGTGGTCACGTGGCGCTTTTCACGCGCTTGTCATGATGCAGGGAGACCTTCGACAGCTTTGACAACAGCCACAGAACAAGAAAAGAGCTTGTTCAAGGTGTGCCTGTATGCGAGTAAGTGTGTGAAGAGCAAACGTGTTGGCCTTTTGAAAGAAGAGACCTTACCCCGTGTTCAATCAACTGCTGGCAACAAAGCACATACAAATAAAAAACAGATGCAGGCTGCTCAAAAGGTGACAATAAAAATGCGCAAGCATTTAATCAAATGTTCTCTGCCAAATTTGCCCCACAAAACATTCATGAATTAATTTATTGTGATACATATTACAATATTAGTCAAATACACATTTTTATTTGATTTAATATTTGGTAAAAAATTATTATTATTATTATTTTTATTATTATTAATGAATTAATTATTGGTTCATTGGTTTATTACATACAGTATTTGTATAATTAACTTTTGAAATTTTATTGAATAATTGTTGAATTGATTATTGCAATTTAACAAATAAGAACATTAATAAAATAAACACACACTAACTTTTTATTTTTGTTTAAATAATTGGTTCATTGATTTATTTTACATGGAAATTGATTTATTTATCAACAATTGCATACTGCAATTTATTGCGAATAAAACAAGAATAAAGGAAATAAAAATATTTTTAATGAATCATTGTAAAAGTCAAGATATTACAAAACTAAACAACTATGTATATAGGTTTAGCATTTCCATTTGATTAAATAATTGGTTTATTGTTTTTCTTACATCAAGATTAATAAAATAAAGTATTTGACATTTTATTATATCTGTATTCATGCTAAACAAATTAAATATAAAACATATGAATAATACATTATTATTTTATTATTAAAATAAACAAATTCACATATGTGCAATTTGGTCAATTTAATATTTTTCCACAGATTGATGCAATTGGTCAGTGGCGACGCGCGTGTTAGTTGTACAAATGATTGAACGACGAAGAGTTGAAAAGGGCTCCGTGTCTTTGAAGATGACACAATGTTAACGCCTCAACAAACACGCAGATTTTTTTTTGCAAAAGCGTGCATGTATATTACGTGCTCGTACATTACGTGCGCGTCAGGTTGCATTAGCGCCGACGCTAACGCTAATGAGATGGTTAGCATGCATCTCACAGTCGTGAAGAGCTTAAAAGCCTTCAAGTTGAATTGATTCCCAAGGTCACGTTAGGCCGTTGGCATGATGAAATATGACTTTATTGAATATTACATTTGCAAATGCAAGACGGATGGGCGGACTTGTTTGTTTTTCACGAGAGAGGACTCACAGCCTTGTGATTAACCCGTTAATATTTATATTTTCAAATAAGCTTTGACTCGCCTCTCAAAGGAGAACTGTTAAGTTTGTAATGAATTTAATTTAACACCAGCTTGATCTTTGGACGCATATTCAGTCTCATCTTGACATAATTGGAGCTGTTTAGCCGAGTGTTGTGACGTAAATTAATTGTGAGTCAATTCGCGAATCAAACCGGAATTGCAAGCCAGGAAGTCCAAAAATGGATAAGAGAAAAACAAGATTTTGGATCAAGTCAAAAAAGAAATTCTCACTTTGATCTCGTCTTCCTGCTGCTTGTTTACACGTTTGACTGCTTCGAACTATGTGCTTGTGTACACTAAAACTGGATAAAAACGGCTGGATTTTGCTGCTTAACTCATATTCCATTAATGTAATATTATTACTAGTGGGGCTGCATAGAACATATTATTGTCATGATTTTTTTTGGGGGGGGGGGGGGGGTACTTCCCCTTTAAAACTCATTAACTGCCATTGACGGCTATAGACGTCAAAAAATTCATTTGAACTATTGCTATTAGTTTTTGTTAACAAGACTACGAAAACAGAAAAAAATACTGTTTATTTAGAACAGATATCAAATTTGTGACTAATCGTGAGTTAACTATTGAAGTCATGCGATTAATTACAATAAAAAAAAAATAATCGTCTGACGCCCCTCATTTTTTAATATTTTTTTAATTAATTTTTTTTATTAGGGGCATCAGGCGTTGACATTTTTTAATTGTAATAAATCACATGACTTTACTAGTTAACTCAAGAGTATATGTTCTAAATGTGCAATACATTTTTTTCTAGGTTTTCATACACTTGCTAATAAAAGTGGGAAAAAATGTGACGCTAATAGATATAGTTCAAATGAATTTTTGACGTCTATAGCCGTCAATGGCAGTGAATGAGTTAAGTGCAACGTGTTTACAGTAAAGCAGAACTATCTTACGCAACTGCACGTCTACCCTAAAGTAAACTTAGTTAGCTAACTTTGCTCACTTCATATAGCCTCACTGCTAGTTAGAATGAAATAAAATTCCTACTAAATCCACAATATGACACACGTACACAGGTTAGTCAACCTGCTAACTAGCTACCGGATTAGCCAGTTAAAAGCCATACATTAATGGCAATATAAGCGCCACGATAAAGGAGGGACTACTGTACAGGCTACAGCAGAATGGTACACTAATGACATTAACACAAGTACAGTTGAAGTAGGACTCATGCTGCTGCCGCTGCTGCTGCTGCTGCAGTGTGACCCAAAAAAGGAAGCAACAGTGGGAAAGCAAAAGGAAAGGAAAGCGTCCTCATGTGGGCCAGCACAGATTGTGTGCTTCAGGGACACCACAGGCTCAAATAGAGCTTCACTGCATGGGAGACAAACACTAACACCCCCCCCCCCCCAAAAAAAAAAACACTTTTTGAAATTCAGTGCTTGAAATGCAGCTTCACTTTCCACGCAATGCATGAATGTAAATAACAACAACACCAAAATTAATTGGCGTAATCCTGCTAACTAACAATTAATAAAAAAAATAATAAAAATCCCCCGTAAGCGCCAAGTTTCTTCACGTCCAGTGAAGCTGCTCTAAAATAAGCGCAAATGCAATCAGTGCTGTTATTTTTGTTGTTGTTGTCATGGGTTCATCTTGCTGGTCTCCTCGGGCTGACGATGATGATGTTGACGATACTCTGAAGCCCCCAGATCACAACTTCAATTAATTTCACAGTCAGTGGCACCAGCACTGATTTATCGGTGCAGATTGTGTCTGTGTTGTTGTAGTTATGCCACATGAAGCCCAGCACGAAAAAAAATCGTGCAAAGTTCAGACCCCGGAGCCAGTTTGACTTCCATATGACATTTTGTATCATGAGTAGACCCCCATAAAGTCTCAAGAAGCCATGCCTGAAAACGTAAGACACAGGGAGTCCACCATTTTGTCTGGAAGTGGACATTTAGGATCAATTTGTTTGTTCAGACAGATTCCGCCCCTGAAACCAGTTTGACTTTAAAATCTCAAGAAGTCATGCCACTTCGAGGAAACAGGAAGTCTTTGGACTATTTCCAGACACCCTTCAAAGGAAAGCTTGTTCTTACAATTTTGACAGATTGCTATTGAATTTAATGCGTGCATAAGAGACAGACAGATAAATTATGAAAATAATATGGGGATGGCCAATAACAATAGTGCATTCCACAGTCGACGGCGTTCCTCATGTTTTTTCATTGCTCATTAAAAAAACATGATTGAAAAAAAGAAAAAAAAACAGTATGTACCTACAGTATGCAGTCATGTTCCTTCTAGTTCTGCGGAGATGAATGGAGCACGGCGCTGTGTGTATCTCTCTGTGTGTATGTGTGGGATGAAGGGTCACAGGAAGCGAGTGGGCATCGCCTTCCTTCATTCACAGCAAACATGACTAATGACGCCAACCTACTGGTGACTTTAACTTCGGACGCAATCATCAGCATTCTTTGTGTGCACATCCTTTGTGTGTGTGTGTGTGAGGAGTCTGATTGCAGCCATACACCCACCGACAATAGCCCCTTTGTGCGAAATTGGTGCATCAAAGACAGAACAGAAGAGGATGCATTTATTGGCCTTTGCCTTTCACCTCAAAGTCGGCTCTTCAGATAATGATATCGGCTCCGCCGTCTGATGTGACAAATCAAACTTCACACCCCTGTTACGGCATTTCTTTCCGCCTCTCTTATGGCTGCAATTTGGTGGGGGGGGACTTTGATGCACAATTGAATTGTTTTCTTTACTTCCGGCAGGTGTCGTCAATACATTTGTCCAAACTAAACATTTATATTCACTTCCTGTCAGTGTCCCAGTACTTTTCTCCAAAACGGGCATTTTCTTTGCTTCCTCAAGGTGCCCAAATATTTTTGTCAGGAGTCTCAATACTTTCCCAATTGGTGTCCCAATACTATTGTCCAAATGTCACACTTCTTCAAGGTGCCTCAAAACCTTTGTGCAAACTCCATATTTTCACTTGTCCTAATGCTTTTGTCTAAATTCCTCATTTTCGCTTCCTGCCAATGTCCTAATACTTTTGTCACAAAATGTATAGCATAACAATACATAAGTGTGTGTAATTATATACATACAGTAATGTCCGTGTGTTGGTGTCTCTCATCGAGGGTATTGATGTGATGCTAATGCACACGCTAACAGGATTCAAACGTGTCAAACGTGACATTCAGTCATTGCTCACTTTGGATGGCAACGGTGAGCAAACCACGCCGCACTTTGTTCCAGCCTAACATAGATGAGATGAATGCACATACATGTTATGTGGAGGCCTATATGGCGTCGCCGTGGCAACATGTTTACATTATGATTCATGCTAACAGTTTGCACGCGAGTCTACACAAACACACACACAAAAAGAGCCTGGATCTGCTTCTACTGCAACACCACACAAAATGTGATCCACTTCAGCTAATTATGAATCTGATTATGGGATGCCTCCAAATATGATCCTGAGTTCTGATCCTGTGGTGTGGCTTGTCTTAAGGGTCTTTTTCACTCTATGACCTGATCAGAAAATGGTCACCGTCCGACTATCGTAAATGTTAAACCGGTTCAATATTTATGATCAACAGATCCCACAACGACAACTACTACTGCTCCTAGCACCTCTTCCGTGGGAGTTACGTTCCAGAACAAGCCTGCAAAAAGTAAACTCCATCATAAAGACTTGAATACACCCTCAGCGTGTTTTTAATGCATTTATAACATTTAATTTTTTTAAGATCTTGAAATACACTTTTAGAACATTATAAACTCATTTAATCACATATTGAAGAGGGAGCAAGCGCTATGGATAACCCCAAAAAAGACAAAGTCGAAAAAATTGTAACAACTGTAATAACATTTAACAAAAAAAACTTTTTTTTTTACTGTTACCTTCTAGATCCTCAGCAAAATTGCTTCCTACTTGGCCATGCTCAATAAATTAAATTAAAATCAATTAAAAAAATAACCAACAAACACCCAACTTATGTATTTGTGCTTGGTAGAGGTAATAAGGACAAAATAACAAGATGAGTCCAAGAAAAGAATGGCCACCTTTTTTCTTGAGTCGATCACTCACAAACAAACATCAAAAGTGTTGATGATATGATGGTGGTGGTGATGATGCCACATGAAACAAACTGCAGCAAGGTCATCGCAAGTGGATGAGGAAGAGGGCGAGCAAGAAGGAAAAAAGGAGTTTAAGGTGGTGGGTGTTGGGTAGCAATCCCCTCGGGAGCATCTTGAGAAAAAGTCCTTCAGCAGGAAGCACACGGAAGCCGACCATATTTGGCCATGGAGCCATCCCATCAAGTGCAAGAACTGCTATTGTAACATGCACCTGTTGATCTTTGACAGGTCACGGGTGAATCTCCATCCAGTTAAAGAGTCATACATCTTAAGAATGAACTTATCATACATAGTTATTTAAAAAAAAAATCATAGTAGAGTAATCACCTATTTATTAATGTCAGACAGGCTTTAAGCACATTTTGTAATTCATGAATTGATATAGACAATCACTTCAGTGTCGTGGACCTTCAAATTCATCAACTCAAATCCAATTTATGCCAACAGCGAATATATTTGTCAAGAATGCTTTTCAATGAATAGGCGTGGATGAGGCCCAGCTTGTCTGTGAAACTCAAGCTTCTACATCATTGTAATGACAAATAGATGCCAGTAGATGGCAGCGTTGCATCACTTTTGGATTTGAATAAAGCGAGCGTTTAAGTATAAGTGGTGAATCTCGGCTCTCGCATTGATTATGATCGTTTGATGCAGTTCAACACCATGTCAAAAAGCCTCTGATGTTCAACTCGAGCCATTGGGTGAGTCAGCATCACTCACGCTACGTTTCCTAGTTGTACATGTGTACATTTATATTTATTTTGCTATCACAAGACCTTCCTCAGTCTTGTTTTTGTTGTTTTATAGTTTGAGGTGTTTAAGCAAAAAATATTAACATCAAACATGTCAACGGTAAACTTCCTCCTCACAAACTTGGCTAAGAAACTAAGAAAGATGATTCTGATGTCAAGTGAACATGGATTCAAATGTGGGGACGGGCCTGAACAGAACCAGAACCAGAGCGAGAACCTCCAGCGGAACAGCACAACCAACCAGCACAATTGCAGTTACCCCAAACATCAACTTGATTTATTAAACGTGATTTAATTGTTTTCAAATGTCACATGATTTACTCTCACTAAGCAGCAGCTTTGACATTTTCATATATATTTATGTGTGTGTGTGTGTGTGTGTGTGCGTGTGTGTGTGTATGCCCTTTCCAAATGCTAATTTCATTTGTTAGTTCAGACAAAGTAATGGTGCTGTGCCGCTTATTGATGGAAAATAATTGTTATAGTTTATTAGGCAGAACATGTTTTGGGCTATAAGGTCACTTTTTTGTGTGCTAATTTTAAATGTATTTTCCAAACAACTTCATTTGATCAAGACAATTAAATGGACCGGGGGGTGGGTATTATAAAATCCCAACTCTATTATGTTGTGTAAAATATTTGAAGTTAATAATTGGACTTTTAAGTGGGAAGTCAAGTACAAGACCATCCAAGTGGACTCAACCACACAATATGAAAATAAAAACACCCACAGAACAGTAGTACTGAATATTGACTTACTTTCCCCTTTGAAATGAATGGAAATGTCATTAATCTGTTCCGGCCGTCCCCCCCCAATTTTTTTGTTTTTAATCAGAAACACAAAAATACAGTGAAGACATAATAATTAACAAGAATATGAAGACTACAACAGTTTTTGTCACTTTTTCTTTCACTTCAATGGACATTGTGCTGTTCCTTCTGGTGTGTGCACTTTGACCACCCGGGAGCAGTATAATGCTTACATATGGATATACACGGAGACAGCCGTCACTACTCGGTAAGATGCAGAATTAGTTGGTCTTCGCAGAGAATCAAGAATATACGCCCGTGAGGATTGTTATATTATCTGTCACGCTGTCGCGGCTAAAAGGGTTATAACACCACAACCTCAATGCTAACTTGATAAGCTCATCTATGGTGTTTTGTATAGTTTGTGAGCATTAAGCTAAGCGGACTTTCCAGAGGCAAAGCTATTTGAAATACATGCCTAATTCAAACAACCAATTTAATGAACAAGGCGCCCCAGCACCGTGGGGGAACGTTTGAGGGAACAATTCTTGGACGTACCGTACGAGACAGGGAGGTCCAGCTCGTTCTGCCAGGACATCTGCGCCGACTCGTCGATGGAGTGCTGCGCTGTAACAACAAACACGAGATGAAGAAGAAGAAGTGTGGATGAGAAGCTGATGAATCAGACCAGAGAACAATGGCGCCTGCCGTGATGCGTTCACACTAGCCGCTGAGGAAGTGTCACTTTGTCACATGCAAAATGCCACTTCAAGCCACTTTTGCTCTCAGACATCACTCACAAATGCGTAAAATGTTGCATACAATCATATGCATAAAATACACTCAATACATACATACATAACTATTTTACTCCCATGACTTCAATCAGAATCAGAATCAAATTTATGAGATTTGACACATTTTAAAATATAAGCCCGATTGATATGGATGCACCAAAAAGCAATTTTGGTTAGAAGGGGACATTTTGGACAAATTCATTCAGCAGCATTGTCTACATTTAGAAAAGAAAAAACACTGATCGATATGAATTTGGCTGGACATGTCAATCAAAACAGGACGCAAAAACAAAAAAGTCTCAAGTACCCATGAATAATATTGAGCTGGCAGCCAGTCACTTTGGTTTGAAGGGGTAATTTGGGGAAAATTCTATCATTAGCACCCCCTTGAAAAGTTAGAAAAACTAGTACTTCACAGCAGTTTTACTGAATAAAACCTAGTTGAGTGGAGACGTTGACATTTTTTGACAATAATATGTTCTATGCAGCCCCACTGGTCTAAATATGGTATTCTGGTTAATATTTCATTTTTGGAATATGAGTTAAGCATCAAAATCCAGCCATTTTTATCCATCTCAGAGGGCGGCCATTTTGCCACTTGCTGTCAACCGAAGATGACATCAATGTTGCTCAGGTTTCAGCCTTAGGCAACTTCCAATCACAGCTAACCTGTTTTCTGAAGCTGAGCTGTGATTGGTTGTTACCTGAGACCTGAACAACTGTGATGTCATCTTCAGTTGACAGCAAATGGCCGCCCTCTGAGATGAATAAAAATGGCTGGATTTTGCTTCATAACTTATTTTTCACAAAGGTAATATTAATCAGAATGTCATGTTTAGAATAATGAGGTCACATATAACATATTATTGTCAAGAAATGTTTAAGGTTGACTTCCACTTTAACAGGACTTGCCTGAAATCAAACAGGCAGTCAGCCATCTTTGTTTGAAGTAGCCATTTTGGGCAATTTTCAAGGTTTGTGCAGTATTTTGACAAACACCTACTATAAAATTTGCCAAGCTTTTTTTCAATTTTATGTACACCGTTCAATGTGGACAAAGAATGAAAGTTTGAGTATTTTCAGTAAATAATAATAATATATATATATATATATATTTTTTAAAGTAGATTGTTACCTTTGAGGTGTCCTCTTCCGAGTGTGACAAAGCCTGACGAGATGAGCATGTCTGCGCCTCCACTGTGAATGGTTTCCATCCCATAATGCCCTGCTGACACACACATACACACGCATGAAAACACTTGCACACATGAGCTGGTAACCATAGCAACATGATGATGCCATCACTTCATTAGGTACACCTGCACAACAGGAGCGTTCACAGTGCGGAGGAGGCTTCTTACTTTTTGTGCTTTTTAATGAAGGAAATGAGTCACTTTGGACGCCTTCCACCTTTTCGCCATTGAGAAGCCGAGTGACCGGACAATCAAAGACATGCTGTGTGGGGGCGCGCACCAATTACACCCCCAAACATACACTTGACTTCTACCAAGTCAGCACTAATCAATACCACACATACACACGCGCACGCACAGACGCACGTATGTGAGCGTGACTGTGGTTGAGCGAGGCCAGAGAGAAGGTTTTATGCAAATGAGCCAAGGCGTTTTGCTTCAAACATTTAATTCATATTCTGTCTTCTTTCACAAAAGATCAGCTAGGCCAGAAAGGTTAAAGCAGATATATTATGCCAATTTCTTTGCAATTTAAAAATAACTCTCAGGTGTGTCTTTGACATTCCTGGGTCACAAATCCACAAAGGATCAAGAATGGCAGCGTAACTTAATTCATCCTCTTGTCACACTTGGCTCGAAATCGCTCAGTTTTGTGAGTATTTTTGAGTCTGGCTTTCGTTTCCGGCTTTTCGTTGACGACGGGTGTGTGGCGCTAGGGCGTTACGATGCAGCGAGGGCTATTCGGCGTTGTCAACTTAGCCACATTTTTGCTACCATGACAACTTGGGGTGAAGTTAGGGCGTTGTGATGAAGTGAGAGTGAATCAATGTTGCCAACTAGTCAACATTTCCAACCGCTCTAGCGAATATTTCTCAAACAGACAACTAGCAAACAAATGTAGCCACTTTTTCGTGGCGCTATCCGAGACATGCGGTCATTGTGACATGCCGGTCCAGACTGCCCCCGGTGGCCAAAGTGCGAACATCAGAAGAAGCAGCAGAATGCACATTGAAGTGAAGCAAAATGTGTCAAAAAAGATTTGATCTGTTTTGCTATTTTTCTTAGTGAGAAACACATCACAACTTTTTTTTGTTATTTTTTTTAGAGGCTGGAATAGATGAATGGTTATTGGATTAATTACATTGGGGGAAAAATTGAGAATATTTCTGAAATCACAAGTCAGTCAAGTCAGACTTGGTTGTTTAATAAATTTTAAAGTCACAAAATTATCTATTTTTACTAGCATAATTATGAACCTGAATATTCTTTTTTTTGTCATAATGGTAACACAGCTATTAGCATTTTGTTTACTCCAAAAAAAAAACTCCACCAGTGTAGAGATGATGACTTTCTTTGCTGAGTCACCCAAGTGTTGTTTTCACTTACAAAAGCGAAGTCATCGAGCGATGACGTTAGCGCGTTAGCCTTTTAGCTGGCACGTGGTGATCAAAGTGTCACGTTCCAGGGAGGTGACACCGTTGAATCTGGGACGCATTAGTGGGACACTTAGTGAGCGGGCGAGAGCTGATGCCCGGAGCGCTGACGGAAAAAGTAGTTTTAGGTGAAAGAGAAGACCATTCGCACCCCAGTTTCAGGGTTCACTCTAAGCATGATTCAAAGTTGGACTTAAATCTCGTGTATAACTAGTAAGACAACTTTGTCAAACTAGTAGGGCTTCTATATGCTCTTTGGTCTCACTAGTAACATGTGACAGACAAACAACAGACAGACAAACGGCCGAGTTACCGTGGTTGGAGGACATGGCGTGCACGGGCGTGTAGTTGTTCTTGGCGGTCCGAACGGGCGTGTCGTCTTTGGGCGACCCATCCATCATGGCGTCCATGTTGTCGTGCTCGTACTGGGAAATGGGAACTGGGCCCTGCTGCCTCAAGATGTCCGCCAGCGCTCTGAAATCAAACGGCGACGGTTAGCACCTTTGACTGCTGCTAGGAAAATGATCCAGTTTCACCTTTAACTGGTCCTAAAATTCATCTACTGCAAGTAATGTGTCTATGTTTATCTATCTATGCAGTAATGGTTGTCGTTCCTTGCAGAGGATAAAGAATAGATGCCTGTGAGTATTGCTATATTATTTGTCCACATGCACAGTTTTTACTCAAATAACTGTTGCAAATACATGACCTGACCACTGCATGTTTCTCATGTCAAACATGTGCCTTGTCTTAATAAAAACAGTGAAACATTGTGCTAAAGTGTTGACATGAGTGTAAGTCATTACCAGCATGTTTTGTGAAAGTGTGTCAATCAGGACCTAAAGCCAATACGTACTCCACTTTTCCACGAGCGTGTGTGACTTTGGGAGCCTCTGTGAGTATTAATAGCGATTCCCTTCCAGGAGGACATCACTTTAGCTCAGTACGCTATCGCCAACACGGGCAGCCTGATTGGTCGCATCTCACTTGCGTGCAATGTTGAGCGAGGCGAGAGATTGGCAAAAGGTGTTGAGGAGAAAATATAAAAAGCATCAAATATTGTGTGTTGGGATCATCTGATGGTCCAAATGTAAATCTACATGTCAGTCAGTTGATACATGTGAAATGCAATGGGCAAACAAGTGAGCCATGAGGAACACCACAAGTCTGCTTTGATGTTCCTTGAACGCCAAATACAAAAACTGTTCATGTGTGTGCTAACTCACTATTAACTTATTCATTGCCATGGACGGCTGTAGCTTCTTTGCATACATTCCTGAAAGGTTTTATATGAATAGCTGTTCTTTTGACTGATAAAGTGCCGTGAGTAGCTCGCTATTTAGCATTAGCGAGTCAGACAGGAGTAGATCATGACGATTCTTTGCACATTTATAAATTGAAGCAGAAATCATTGTCATTCAAATCATTTTCAATCAAAAATCGTTCTGAATCAAAAATCGATTCTGAATTGAATCATGAGACAGTCAAAGATTCTAGACATAATGGATAGTGACTGACGCCGGTATTTTTTTTGTTTTTGTGACTCCTCGAACTTTAAAACAACAAAAAAAAAAGACTGAGAATACTTTTGATGGCAAAATGATCAATTCTTTACAGATCTACAACTATAAAACACGCTGACTCATCAAATCTCTTGAGTTGATCAGTAGCTTTTCGACATGTCATTGCCATTCACATCATCTTTCCTCAAAATCGCAACACACTTTCTATGACCTACCACAACATACACTCTCTTAATCTATACTGTACATAAACGTCTACTGCGCGTATACATACTGTACACTGTGCCTAAATCTGTTGGACTGCCAACATGTTGGCATCTCTCGCACTCGGAATCGAGAAAGGTTCACCCCCTATCTTTATCTTCTACTCAAACATTGTGCTGACCTCAAAGTCGAAGTGATGTAACGCCGCCATCTAGTGACATTTGTTGGCCATTACAGAGGTTCACAAAGCTGAATTTTACAGACAAGCTGGGTGAGACCCTCTTCCGTGCCTACCCGTTGAAAAACGCACTTGACCAAAACATAGGTCGGCGCTGGGAAATGCTTGCATCTCAGTTGAGGAAAGTAAAAGGCCCCGAAGCTATTTTTACGCAGTGCATTATGGGATATATTGCTTATACTGTACTGACCATTGGGTGTTCACTACATTATGAGATGCAATGTGGGATACATTGAGTGCACTAGACAGTGGATAGGGAAGGATTCCTAACAGCCAATTTCTTTTTGTATTGAATGTCAATAGATGGTGTACCTAATCAAGTGGCCGATAGACATGTGATCACATCTTGTTCTTCTCCTGCTTCTATTTCGGCCAAATTGGGCCCGTCTGGCCCGTGACGTGAGTGCAACATGAGAAGGCACATGCGCGCGCGCACACACACACGCACACGCAGCATGCACTCAGCCAGGCAGGCAATGCATCTCTCTCTCTCTATGCTGGATACAAAAAGCTGATCAATAATGAGAGAATTCAGCGGTTTAGTCGTGCGTTGAAGGTCACACAAAGCAAAAGGTCTGCCAGCGCCTCAACATTCTGCTCAGCTGCTCGCTCTCTCACTCACACAATCATCCAGTGAGAGGACGGAACACAATTAAAGAAATTTGACTCATTTGCTTTGGTAGCAGCTGCTAGCAGCAAAGTCGACTTTTTGGATATGAATTTGCATCTGAGAGTGAAGCGATGAGAATTCTTTCTTGATGCACAGTATTTATTTACAACATGGATCAAATGTGATTTCTTCATTTTATTTTTTTATGAATTTGCAAAAATTGCAAAAACAGCTTCTTTTCTTTTTCATATATGACTTCATATAGCGCTGTGTACAGGATTTCTGCTATGAAATTCTACACACAACACCAGATAATCACAAAGGTGATTTTTTTTTTTTGCATTAACTAAAAACAAACAAACAAACAAAAAACACACACCCAAAAAAACAAATGAATATAGATTAAATTAATTTCACTTTACAAATTCTGCCCACAACACTCCACAGTGAGCAAGTAAATCTTTTTTCAACTGAATTTTGTTAATTCCTTGAAAAACTATAATAACTCACATTAAACCCATTTTGTGAATAAGGATGTTGCCACTAACACTGTGAAAATTGAACCAAAAAAGTATTCACAGCTGTTTCTTGTTTGCTTTGAATAAATATGGATACGAAATAGGGGTGTTGGAAAAAATCCATTCGGCAATATATCCCGATATTGCAGAGCGCAATTCTCGATCGATTCGACATGATCGGATCGGATCGATTTTTAAACATACATTTTTTATGGGAATATTCAACAAAATGTCTTAGGGTTAGGATTCACACATTAAGCATGGAAGAATGCTATGTTAATGGAACATTAAGCCTTAATATTTGATTTTAGTACTGTTCAAACATGAAACAGACTGCTACCTGTTTGTAAAATGCAGTTGCTCAGTTATAAGCCTGAATTTTCTGATAAATAAATACATTTTCATACAAATCTTAGAGTGTACATGTACAAGTTTACTGATTAGTATTTTCTAAATTTGAGTTTGAAAAAAATCGCAATAATCAATTTATAGATTCGTATCGGGATTAATCGGTATTGAATCGAATTGTGACCTGTGAATCGCGATACGAATCGAATCGCCAGGTACTAGGCAATTCACACCCCTAATATGAAATCTACAAATCTAAAAAAAATAAAATAAAATAAAAAAACTTGTCACGATGAGGTGTAAAATTTTGAGAAAAAACTAAATTAATTTACAGCATCTTGAAATAAGGTTAAAATGTGTGAAAAAGTGAAGCATTGAATATTTTCTGGAGGCATTGTAACGTCATATGGACAAAAGTATTGAGACACACAGTTACCAATCAATCAAGCAATCAGAGTTTGGACAATTGAATCAAAGGACAATTTCCTCAAGGTCTTTCAGGTGGAGTGAAATGTGTTGTAGGGACTTTCAAAATGTACACGTGGTGTAAGTTGTGTGTAAGTGTGAGTGTGTGTGTGCCTTTAACGTTTGGTCACAGCAAGTGACTCAGATGAACTTGTGTTAGCGAGTCATTTTGCAGGGATGCATCATGGGAGGGATATCAGGTGTCATGTATTTGCTGCTCAAATTGGTGGCCGGGCATGAGTCAGCAATGACTAAGACATGTTGTTGTTTTTTATTTACAAAATACGACTAAAATGTTTTAACAACAACAACAACAACAACAAAAAAAACATACCCAAGTTGTTTTCTTGTCCAAAACAATGAAACAAAGTATGTATTTTCACGACCATAAGGCGCACCATAAGGTGTAAATGCACCGGATTTCCGACTTCCGGGTTTTCCGTTTCCGGCCACGGCTATCTCATTGTCAGAGTCAGTCTCGTCGTGTCCTCAGAAATGATGCCGGCTTTTGCGTTCGCCCAAGCATTCACGATCCATTGACAAATTGTGGCATAACTTGCACGGTGCTGCCTCCCACTCTTGGTAAAGCTGTGTTCGCCAGACTCATGGAATGATAGCAAGCTCTGCATTCATTTGCCGAACTTTATTTTTCACAGCAGCTGAGAGATGTGCGCATTTGAGTCACCGAGATAAGGAAGGAAAGGTGATGCGTGGGGCAAAACCAATCTGGTGTCTTTAGTATGTGGCGTGATCAGCTTAGCCACACTGTGTAGATTTGCACAACTTCAAAGTGACTTTTGCGATGTCTGTTGCTGTAAGTGCCCGCTCTTCAATAAAGCATTTAAAAAAGAAAGGGGGAAAAAAAGGAAACAATACACTACTGTATGTAGTAGTTAAGCCCGGAAACCCCTTTGCATTTGGTATGTTCCATCTCCCTCACTCCCTGAGCGAGCAGACCGCTCTGTTTTGGAGAGAGCTGTCACTCGAACAATTAACTTGTAAGTGGCTCGTTAAGCTCTGAAACAAGCAAAAAAGCATATGCTCACTGAAAATGCATGCTTTAGTGCCATGGCGTAAGTTTGAACACAACAAATCACGATTGGCAGAGCGAACACGTGGGGCAGGGGGAGAGGGAGAAGGCCTGGAGAAGTTAACTCTTAAGTTCACTCTTCCGGGTTCAGGTGGCGGAGTGGTGCCGTCACTTGACTACCATGCAATTTGGCGTGGGTTCGCTTCCCCCGAATTCATGTAAGTCAGGTAAGCCTTTCTTGTATATACGCAATGTGTGCGGGAAGTCCTCTCACACAGTCAGTCAAACTTTGGACCTTGATTCACACGCAAAGGCGCACCTCTGTGGTGGCCCTGATGTGCAAAACACAAAAACGTGAACACATCTGCAAACCAAAATACAAAAACACAAATGAAACACAACAGCACACAAAAAGTAATCAAATCAAAAACAAAAAACTAAACACAAAAAAATGGCAAATGCAAATAAAAACAACCAAACGGTAAACACAAATCTAAAAACACAAAATATAAATCAAACAAAAATATCAAAAAATACACCACAAACACAAATGATGAAACACAACATTTTGCTAACGTTTAGGGGAGGGGAGGGGAGGGGAGATCCGAGCAATGTGATTGGACGAAAGTACCTCCCTTCTAACAGCACAGTTAAGCACAGTTTACATGTGCTTAAAATATATAGAAATAATAGATATTACAGTTTTATAGTATAGCATTTAATTTAGTGAGATAGTTGGAGAAAACAAACATCATTTGGCACAAATGAACTAGAAATCCTCAGCTAGAATGGCATATGTTGGGTGGATGGAAGCGCGGTGGTTCAGTGTAGTGGAAAGGCATACGGCACTACGACCAATGTTCATTTTGCGAGTGGATTCGAGCCTCGTTTTTGGAAAAATCTTTTCTGGCACTTAATATGATTTATTTTATTTTAATGTAATATTTGTTCCAAAAAATAATTTGTAAAACTAAGAGTTGTTTTAAAATTTGTAGGCAAGGTAAATAAAAAGAGAACATTTGGTTGCTAAAAGCGAGGCTCGAACCCACTCGCAAAATGAACATTGCTCGGGAAGCTGCGTGGTTTAATACTACACTGGACTTCTGCTGTCCAGCCACCCTATAAAAGATATACCATCTTATGATTTCTAATACACCTGCCATGTCTCTTCTCTCCAACTATCTCACTAAATGAAACGGCTAACGCTACTATCGAACTGTAATACTGTATCTATTATTTCAAAATATTTTAAGCACATGTAAAACTGTGCTTAACTGTGCTGTTAGTAGGCGATACTTTCGTCCAATCACATTCCTCGGATCCCCCCTGCCCTTCCCCCACGTAAACACCACTTCCGAAATGTTGTTGTGTTTCGTCATTTGTTAATGTGTTTTGGGGTTTTGTGTTTGCGTTCTTACCTTTTTGTGCTCGTGTTTTTTTTAATTTGTGTTTGCGATTACTTTTTGTTTTTTTGTTTCATATTTTGTGTTTGTGTTTTTTTATTTGTTTGCGATTACGTCTTGTTGTTTTGTATTCTGTGTTTGTGTTTTTTTGATTTGCGTTTGCGATTACATGTTAGTTTTTGTTTTTGTTTCTTGTGTATGTGTTTTTTTTTTATTTGTGTTTGCGATTACGTTTTTGTGTTAGCGATTTAAAAAATAAATTTTGTAGTCGTGTTCACTTTTTTGTTTTTGTGTTTTTTATTTAGTTTACGTTTTTTGGTTTGTAGTCGTGTTCACTTTTTTGTTTTTGCATTTTGCACTTCAGGGCCACCGTACACCTCACGATTTAAAAAATTTAAGACTTTAAAGTGCGCCTTATAGTCGTGAAAATACGGTATAACTAAGTCAGTCATTATACTTTTTTCAACTTGAAGCCACCAACAGGTTGCTGGTGGAACAGCAGGCGGCCAACAAAATTAAAGTTGGTCTCTGTAATTGTGCCATTTCCTTCTAAACTAGATCTCTCCAATAATATACGATTCAACATGTACTGTATCTCGATATGTTGCAAAGTGAAAAAAATCGATTTGATGTACTCGCATCTTTGACATCAAAAAGTGATTTTCCGATGCAAGCCGGTTTGTTACACCCCTAATCTTATCTTAACCTTATTTTAAAATGATTTTTTTTCGCACTACAACAATTAAATTAAGAAGACTAAATCATGTTCTGTAGCACAAAACACCACATTTCCTTTTCCTCCCCAACAACAATGAAACTAAGCATGACTATGTTGTCTTCTTTGTTAGAACAATCATGTAAAAACATTACAAAGTCATTTTCTGCAGGACGAAACATAACAAAGTCATTTGATTCCCTGACAATAAAGAAACAAAAGCAAGTCATCTTCATTGATACGAACTAACTTCATGGAAACAATGAAACCAAACACGAGTAAGCAGTTTTCTTTAGCATGTTTTCTTCACAGCAACAATCAACCAAAATGTGACTTAAATGACGTTGTTTTCCAACCACAACAAAACAAAGCAAAGTCGTCTTTGGTGTTCTTCTTTGGCAAAAAAAAAAAGAAGGAAAAAAAAGACATTGACGACAAATAGTGTGTGCGTGTTGTGTTGTTCAAAGTGTGTGTGTGCCATCCCGGGGCGACGTGGTCATTGCGTCTTGTATGTTTTTATGTTTGCGCTCGGGAAGAAAATGAGGCATCCTGAGGACTCAACATGCTGCCATTATGCAAACATCAGCAGCAGCAAGACTATCGGTGACATTTTGCGTTCACCATGCCTCTGGACATGCGCGCACGCACACACATGCACAAAGGGTGTGAGCGCAAGAGACGTAGGCCTCATCATCGCATTTTTGCATCCTCATTTTCATCACGTTTTATGTCATCAAAGTGTGTGGATGATTGGGAATATATGCTGAAACTGATCTGGATGTTGTCATGAGACTGTTTAATCGTATGTTGTCAATTTCCATATTCCGTCTCTAAATTCGATCGACTTTATAATTATTATATTATATTATATTAATTTCATCAGACGTTTTGTTATTTGATTGTAGTTTTTCCTTTCTCAAGATGTTGCTGAGGAAATTAGTCGCTAAACTTGATCAATTGTGGGTATGGTCACATGATGTCACACTTTATGACAATTAATTAGGGCTGGGTTTAAAAAAAATCTTAGAATCAATATCGAATCGATTTTCCGTTTCAAGCCCGATTTGGATTCATAAAACCATGAATCGATTATTTTATATATCACTTTTTTCGATAATTTCTTAAAAAAAAAAATAAAGGCCAATTTTTTTATTTTATTTAACAGTTTTCTTGAAATTTACTATTCAAATGAATGTAAAATATTTTTTTTACATTTACGAAAGACCTGACTTAATGCACTGTAAAACAATTGAGAATATTTTTAATTCATATTTAAAATTATTTAATTAGATATTATATATTTTTTAATTAAATATTTAAATATTTTCATCTTATCCTTGCTGATATCAATGTTTGTGTACCACTTAAGTGATTATAACATCTTACTTACATAAAAAAAATGAAATCAGTTTTCACAAAACCAGTTACTGCCTCCGCAAAATTTATTTAGAGTTTAATATTTTTAGCATGTACGAAAAAAATCTAGATCGAATCAAACTGAACTCATGTAAATCGATACCCAGCCCTACAATTAACTAATTTGCTCTCAAAAAACGTATAAATACGTTCTATTTTAAAAAATGTTCTCCCAAAGACATATTTATACGTTTTTTATGTTTTTTTTATGCTAGCGCATACAGATGGCTTTGATGCAGCCTCTAAACTGAAGAGAATGGTTGAAACAATTGTAGTTATTACAAAAACGGCCAACGGGTGGCAGCAGAGTATAAGAGTTCAACCAGGGCCATGTTGCAAAAAGCTCTTTTCCCCACTGTTTTAAACAGATTTGTGAATAATGATGAAACTTAGCTATGTTCTAATGCTAATTGCTGCAAAACGGAAACAGATACAAATATACTTTATTTTCCTGATGAAAGAAGAGACTAATCTTTCTTTTGGCAGGTTCCATGTTTTTATAGCAATAAAACACAATATTCTGTGGGCCTTGCAAAATCAGTCGAAATCCAGTAAAACACTTCAGTAAAAATGGCTGGGAGTGAATGAGTAAATATGGTCTCATTTTTATAATTTGCTCTTCATTTTAACTTTAACTTTTGCTAAAACCGATTTCAAGTGTTTCATGTTTCAGTGGAAAAATCTCGTGAGTTATTTACGTGAGCGTCCCGGCGCATGCGCGCTGGCTCACCTGTGCACGTTCATCTCCTGGGGGGTCTTGGTGGCCTTGTCGTAGGCCACCTTGGCGGAGATCCCGACGGCGACCACCAGCGCCACCACGCCGCAACTGATGTACACGGTGGTGTTGGTGCGGTCCAGCTCGGGGTCGTAGGTGTCCCCGGTGGGCGCGGGCGAGGGCGGCTGTGTCTTGATCCAGTCGGGCGTGTTGTAGTTGGTGCAGACCGTCTGCTCCAGGCGCTTTCCCCGGTCGGCGCAGCAGAAGCGCAGGAAGCAGCTCCCGCAGCAGAAGCGGTGGTCCGTGTTGTTGCAGCCGAATTCTTTGTCTAACTGCCCGCTTACGTCGTAGTAGCCCAGGCACGTGTCGTGTTGGAGGGCGGGGGCTCGCAGCTGCGTGACTGCACCCGACGCCGGTACGGCCGTGCTCCCGCTCGCCCACTTGGGCTTGGCGGAGGTCCTGGCTCCCGGGGGGCCCGCGCCGCCTTTGGGGAGCCGCTTGCTGGCGGGGGCGCAGCGCACGTCCGGGCCGAGCAGGAGCAGGAGCGGCAGAAACGGCAAGAGGGGCTTCATGCTGCCCCTCCCTGCAACTTCCCCGGAATAGACTCACACCCGGGAGATCCTCACGGACGTCTTGACTGCGGGTCCGAGCACGCGCGCCGCGCCGGAACCTCCGGACGTGCACCGCCGCATCCTCTGACACGTACGTGCACTAGGGATCAGGTTCCTGGCTCTGAGAAAGTCCTTCACATGAGAACACAAACACTTGAATCAATGATCACTTCAACATTAAACACCACACCCTAGTCATTTAACTAGCACACCCTTATTCTACTAGTGAGCAGAAATGTCACATAGTCGTGAAAAAAAAATCACTAGTGGGACAGTTGTTCTACTAGTGTGCAGAAAAGTCCAACAGTAGCGGCAAAAAAGATCACAGGTAAGTGATACTACTATATACTGCACAGAAGGAAAGTGGTGGGGGAAAAAACTTTTCTAGTAGTGAGACAGTGGTTCTACTAGTGCAGTGAAATGTCATACAATACAGGAGAAAATGTTACGAGTAAGAAGACAGTCGTCCTTCTACTATAAAATACGGTGTTGGAAGGCAGCAGTGTAAAAACACACAAAACAACACTAGTATAACAGTTGTTCTACTAGTGCACCCTGATCATTGAACTAGTGTGCCGAAATGATATAAATCGGGGTTATCCTGTACAATTTGAAATAATATACAATAGTGGTCAAAATGTCACCAGTAGAAAGACCTGCTGTAGTTGTTTACTAGTGCGCTCTCGTGTTCTACTAAAATGCAGAAATGGCGGGCAGAAGTGGAAGGCAGTAGTGTCAAAAGTGGCATTCTACTAGTGTGCAAATATGTCGTACTAGTAGGAAAAGCGTCACTAGTAAGATGATATAGTTGTTCTGCTGCCTTCGTCGTTCTGTGTAGCAATGTTGTACAGCAAGAGTTGTACTATTAGCGGAAAGCAGTAGTGGACAAAACATTACGAGCAAGACAATGTAGTTATTCTACTAGTGCACACCCTAGTTTTTCTACCAGTGGTGCAAAAATGCCATAGAGTAGGGGTAGTCGTGGAAGGCAGTAGCCGGGCCCCCAAATGCTACTCGTAAGATATAGTGGTTCTACTCGTGCGCAAAAATGACATACAATAGTAGAGAAAGGCTGGAGTGGAAAAAAAAACATCACAATAGTAAGACAGTCGTTCGACTAGTGCGCTGAATTGCCTTTCTCGTGCAAACAAGTTGATGGTGATAAATTATGACGTCACTTTGCCCTCCTTAAAAGAATCCGAAAAGAAGATGATGAAGAAGAAGAAGAACTTACCAGCGGCTTGACTGCTCTGATGATCAAACTGAATGAGGAGTGAAGGAGAGACGAGACCCGTAACTCCCTCCCTCCCTCCCTCCTTCTCTCTCTCCCTCCTTCCCTCCCTCCCTCCCTCCCTCTCTCTCTCCCTCCCTCTCTCTCTCCCTCCTTCCCTCCTTCCCTCCTTCCCTCCCTCTCTCTCTCTCTCTCCCCAACGTCATCATTCAGGTGGTGCCTCTTCCCTCTCTCCTCCCTTGGCCGTGTGCCGAGCGCTCCTCTCGCTCTCGCACCTCCGGGCTGGGCGCAGAGAAGACAAATGGCGATGCTGCTGGCGCCCAATCCTGTTTACACGCACGCGCACGTCGTGCACGCACGCGGGACAGAGAAGAACATACAGATGTTAGCGACGTCCCCTTACTGCGCCGTCACCTTATCGTGGTGTTCGTTTATTGGAGTTCTGTGCTTGTCATGGATTGTCCAGAATGAACACGATGTCCAAAAATACGTCTGTTTATACGTGCACTTGGTCCCCAGGGCACCCAAGGCTGCAGTTCAATGACCGACTTTGTGGTCGGCTCATCTTGGACAAAATGAACACTGGGACGGAGAGAGCGGTAGAGCTGTCAACTAACTAATCAACACCCGGTGGTGTGTTGAGTAAGCCCCTGATGCAGAACACAGTTCGAGGAATGCCGCCACGTCAGGTGTAGCTAAATGTTTGACTCCGCCCACACGGATTTTCAACCTCGAAGCACCTTCTTCTTTCTTTCTTTGTTGTTGCACTTAAATCTAACCCTAATCCTAACCCTTCCACATATTGCTTGAACACTTTGTTGAACAACGAAAACTAAAAACTGACCGAAACCAAAATACTAACCTCAACTGTTCAGGGATGCGCTATCTGCTGGGGACATGTAGTACTGCACTTCGGCCTCTTCCTCAAACCGTTTAGTTAGCTCCGCCCCGGCTGACTGAGGGTTGAGTGTTTGTAATTTTCGATGCTCCATGTGTTTAAGAAAATAACTTCATCATCAGTAAATCTGACAACTTTGTTGAAAAAAAAAGTTTAAACTATTTTGAAAAATCTGTGTGGGCGGAGTCAAACGTAGCGGCACGCCTCGAACTACACTCTGCATCCAGGGCTACTTGGGTGTGTTTGCTCCGATGGTGGGGGAAGATGCCGATCTGACCTGGCAAACACAACATATTGTGAGGGTCTGCGGGAAACATCTAGCAGAACCCAAGAAAGAGTCTGAAGTCCTACTTCCAGCAGAACTCCATTCAAGGAGAGCGAGGAGACATTGAGTCCAAGTGGACCATGTTCCGCACATCCGTTGTGGAGGTACCTGTCATGGCGGCAAGCATTAAGGGATTCCATTAAATTGAAGGAGTAGTCTTATCTGGCATTTTTTGGTCTGTGGAACTCCAGAAACTAGCGCAGCCATTAGGGGAGTGCCAAAAAATTGATTGTCATAAGAATTCAGAATCTATTTTAAATGTCCCAAAATCAATTTTATTTAAATTATTTTGTACTGTCTTGCCTTTGTCTGTGTGTGCCTTTATTTGGAGCGCTGTTCATGTAGTACCCGGTTTGGCCACCGAGGGGCAGTGTGGTTCCACGCGGTCTAATACACTGTTAAGTTGTAGCCACATTAGAGAAAAGAATGAAGTCACGATAAAGTTATTCAAATAAAAACAGTTTTTTTGCTGTGTGGAGCCGTTCTTTTGAGTGATAAAATTGCCGCGAGTAGCGCGCTAATTAGCATTAGCGAGTCAGACTGGAGTAGATCATAACGATTCCTTGCACATCTATAGATTGAAGCAAAAATCATTGTCCATCAAATCATTTTTAATCAAAAATTGTTCTCAATCGAAAATCGATTCTGACCCAAAAATTGTGAGACATTCAAAGATTTTCCCACCCCTAGCAGCAATGACAGTCACTGAGGCAAAAACTCGGCGAGGCCATGGAAAACAAGTGGACGCTTTGGGGTACTAGTGAACTGAACTAGGGACGTTGTGAGTCGTGGGAAGAATTCATCACAATTTCCTCAATTCCACTGACACGCCTACCCATGAGTCTTTAGACTCTGAGATGAGCTCTCCTACGTCTGGGGTTGAAGTTCCCAAGGTGGTTAAAAAGCTCCTCGGTGGAAAAGCCCCGGGGCTGGATGGTATCCGCTGAGAGTTCCTAAAGGTTCTGGATGTTGTGGGACTGTCCTGGTTGACACACCACTACAATATCGCGTGGACTTTAGGGACAGTGCCTCTGGATTGGCAGTCCAGGGTGGTGGTCCCCCTTTTTAAGAAGAAGAGGATTTACAACTACAGACTCCCCTCACTCCTTAGCCTCACCGGTAAGGTCTTGCACTTGCCAAGATTTAAAATCTTAAATTTAGAAACTTATCTTGTTTTAACGGTTATTTACTCATTTTAAAATGTTGGCTTTCTATTATTATCTTATTATGAGCACAAACATGTCTAGGTTGTCTCAATTAGTCTGGATATCTTCAAATAAAGCAAATTACCCTTAAAATGAGTTACAATGGTTCTCTCAGCAAAGGTCTCATCAAAAATTATTTTGATTTAAGAATCACACACTCGGCATCTTTTACATTTATTAAACAGGTCTCAGATATCAGGTCTCTATTTCAAATGCATGACGCACATTTGTGGCGGCCGTGGCTCAGGGTATAGAGACGGTCGTTCAGTAATCACAAGGTCGGCTGTTCGATCCTCACTCTCCCCAATGTGTTTCGTTGTGTCCTTGGGCAAGGCACTTCACATACATTGTCTTCAGTGCTACTCACACTGGTGTATAGAAGGTGAATGCTTGGTGGTGGTTGGAGGGGCCGTAGGTGCACACTGGCAACCACGCTTCCGTCAGCCTGCCACAGGGCAGCTGTGGCTACTTAAGTAGCTCACCCGCAGTGTGAATGTGTGAGTGCATAAATAATGTAATCATTCCATTGTAAAGCGTCTTTGAGTGTCTAGAAAAGTGCTATATAAATCTGATGCATTATTATTATTTCACATAATTGACACAGCAATGTAACAACAAAATGTGGATGTGGAGAGCAAATTGAACCAATAAACATCAGTGGTAGAGCTACGTGTTAGCCAAGGATGGTCAGGAATTGGGCCGGGCCGGCGGGCCTAAATCAAAATGCCAGGGCCGTTTATTTGTGCCAGCACAGACCTGATCACGACTGCGCTACTCACAATTGCATATCATGAAAATACAGTTTACCCAACCTCAGAAAAAGGTCGTCAATTGTTAGCCGTGCGGTATAGTTTCACTTTCAACTTCTTCTGGATGAGTGTTTTGGCTTTATGCCATTACATGATCCTGGTGTGTTTGTTTTATGTACACTAGATCATACTATAGCTTTTGACTAGGAGTGGGAATCTTTGAATGTCTCACGATTCGATTCGATTCCGATTTTTGGGTCTGCGATTTGAATCAGAATCAATTTTCAATTATGAAGGATTTTTGATTCAAAATGATTTGATTGACAATGATTTTTGCTTCAATTTATAGATGTGCAAGGAATCGTAATGATCTAAGCCAGTCATTAGCGAGCTACACGCGGCATTTTTATCACACATGTATATATATATATATATGTATGTATAATTAGAATTTCATCTCATTGATTTAAAATTTTTCAAGATCTCGTACAAACCCAATTCTAAAAAAGTTGGTATACTATACATAATATACTATATACTATACAATTGTGAATCAAAACTGAATGCAATTATGTGGAAGTGCCAAATTTCAATATTTTGCTCAGAATAGAACTTAGATGACAGGTCAAAAATTTTAACTGAGAAAATGTATAATTTTAAGGGAAAAATATGTCTATTGTAAATTTCATGGTGCCAACAAATCCAAAAAAAAGTTGGGACAGGTAGAGAGAGGCTGGAAAAGTCAATTTCACTTACACGATTACACAAAAAACAGCTGGAAGACCAATTACCACTAATGAGGTCCATTGGCAACTTGATTAGAATATAAAAAGAGCTTCTCGGAGTGGCAGTGTCTCTCAGAAGCCAAGATGGGTAGAGAATCACCAATTCCTCCAATGTTGCGCAGAAAGATAGTGGACAAATATCAGAAAGGTGTTTACTTTACCAGCGAAAAATTGCAAAAAAGTTGAAGTAATCATCATCTACAGTGCATAACATCATCCAAAGATTGAGAGAGTCTGGAACAATCTGTGTGTGTAAGGGTCAAGGCCGAAAAATCCTACTGGACGCCCTTAAACGACACTGCACTGCAAACAGGAATGCTTACTGTAAGGGAATTCACAGAAAGGGTTCAGCAAGACTTCCAGAAAACATTGTGGGTGAACACAATCCACCGTGCCAGCCGCCGTTGCCAGATGAAACGCGACAGTACAAAGAAGAAGCCATTTCTAAAGCAGACCAAGAAGCGCAGGCGTTTCTCTGGGCCAAAATGGAGTGTGGCAAAGTGGAAACCTGTTTTGTGGTCAGACCAATCACGATTGGAAGTTCTTTGTGGAAAACTGGGGCGCTAGATCATACTGACTAAAGAGGACAAGATCTCGCATTTCTCAACACGATAATGCCAGACCACATGCAGCAGCAATTGCAACATCATGGCTGCGTAGGAAGGAAAAGGATCCGGCCGGGTATTGAAATGGCCAGCCTGCAGTCCGCTTCTTTCACTTCTAGAGCACATTTGGCGCATCATAAAAGGGGAAGGTGCAACAAAGAAAACCCAAGACACAAGAACAGATAGAGAGACGCGTTTTAGACAAGAATGGGACAGCATTCCTATTTCTAAACTTGAGAAACTTGTCTCCTCGATCCCCAGACGTTTGCAGACGGTTGTAAGAAGAAGAGGGGATGCCTCACAGTGCTGAAAATGGCCTTGTCACAACTTTTGGGAGATTTGTTGACCCCATGGAATTTAAAAGTTTGTTAGTTTTAGCTTAAAATGATACATTTCTGAATAAAATATTAAAATTTGGCACTTCCACATAATTGCATTCAGTATTTATTCACAATTTGTATAATGTCCCAACTTTTTTGGAATTGGGTTTGTACTTCATTAACTTGTTACTGGATCGCTGTTTCATTGTTGCGCCACCAAGTGGCGCGCGCGCCATGTTTCTAGCTAGACAGACCCACGGCGAAGAAAAACAAAAAGAATCTCAGCCGTGGTGTCACTGTAAGTCCGTGGCTGTGAGCGGGAATCCAATGTGTCTGCGGTCTGCGTTTCAGGTCGGTAAAAGGTGCAATGTCAATTGTCAGTTGGGTTGCTAAGCATATGTGATCTTTGGAGATGGTTTGAGTGAAGAAATTGTAACAAATTATCCTAAATGTTGAAGCTAAGTTTCTAATGCTAACGGTCTATTAGCAATGAGAGCTCGGTCCTGTATGTGTGCTATGTTGCTAATATGCTATTAAGCTAACCAACTGACACTGAAACAGGACATGAGGGTTTAAGTACATGAAGAATGGATATATATATATATATATATATATATAAAAAAAAAAATATATATATATATATATATATATATATATATATATATATATATGATATAGTAACACTGACTTGCATATGAAAGGCCGTGTATTGGAAAGGTTTATGCTGATTATCTGCATTCGTCACGTCCCCACGCGCTGATTGGCTAGCTAACAGCCAATCGGCGTGATCAAATGTCACATCTGGCAAAAACACCCTCCAAACGCTAACCCACGTTTTCTAAGTTAATCAGCGCGGCGCCCACCGACGGTTACGCCTGGACGCTTTCCGACTCATGACGTCGGATTGGTGTATCTGGGCCTTTTGGCGCCACTCCACCCCTCCCCTCCCCAAGAAACTGTAGTGTGGAGCGTTGGTCCCGAACACTCCACACTGAAGGTAAGTCATTATGGCATTCATTTATTGGGATTTTTCAGATGACATTAGTGCCGTGCAATTGTTATATTGTTGGTCCAGGATATAAAAGGACCCTCATTGGCCTTTTGATAAAAAACACTTTTGTAAAACCATACTGGGCTTCTTTTCATTCATTCATGTTTCAGTATATCATGTATATTTACTTTTGTTTCCTCCGTACAAATGAAAGTTGAAGTGTTGAAATAGCTTGAACAAAAGCTTATTAGGACTGTGACATGTCAGAGCAGGTTATAATTGTATTACCTGAGGTGATTGTGTTCCAGTCAAGTTGTACTTGAGCTTGGAGTCCAAATAAAGATTGACACTTCATGCTCCGTTTCAGTTTTTTATTTTCCATGAATAAACCAAAAAATCTTTTAAGAATGTTTGCCTTGATTTGATGCTTAGAATATGTATTTTTAGCTTATTCTAAGCAACAATAAAAGCCATTTAACCTTTTAAAATAAGTTTTTAAGGCTTATTTTAAGATTTAATTGACTTGTTTTGTTGCTTAGAATTATTTTGTCAATCTTAATTTAAGATAAATATAGATTTACACATTTGTCTTATTTCAAGAAATCTATGTTAGCAAAATTACCTTGCTGCATGGACATATCATTTCACTAGTTTCAAGTAATTTCCCCTTGAAATAAATGTTTATATCTCATATTTAGACCCTGCGTTTTTGCAGTGCAGAGAGGAGGGTCTAGACTGGGTTCTGAATTAATTTGTGATATTGTGGTCTTTTGAGTTCGTCATGTCATGATTCACCAAGTTAGTTTGGGATGTTCACGTAACAGAGGTCATGATGCTTTGAGTTAGTTTACGACTCAAATAAATTATTCTGTGATCTCATGATCCGTCAATTTGGTATGCGATGCATTGCATCGGTTTGTGACATCATGATCCATTAACTAGGTAAGTGATGCATTGAGGTTGAGTTTACCGCGTGGCACCTTTTTCTCGCAGGTGACTATATAGGTGGCGTCGTTGCACTTCATGTGCTTTAAAAGCCTTTTGTATGGTCGCCAAGAGTGCTTGAGCCCACACGCGCTTTTATCTTCCCGTGGAAGACCACTCATTCACGTTGTTTGTTATCTTCGCGTCTGGCGGGAAGCGGCCACGAGATTAATTGAGCTAGCTCTTGCTCGCTCCAGAGGACGAGCCGCTATGGAAAGTCCTTTAAGCATTTGTTCAACATCAGCTTATGCTCCATGTACTAGTACACTTTTTGTCTTTACTATTAAGAAGAGTATTTAATGCACTAGCGTGTAACTTCCTAGTAATGTTTTTCCCATTCCTGCCTTCCACCATCTGAGCATTTATTCAACACCCTCGATATCCAGTTTAAGGGCCATGTACTCGCATGCTCTTTGACCTCACTAGCGAAAAAATTCACAGCACTAGTAGATCCAACTATGTGTCATAGTAGGTATGTTTCTTCCACTAATAGTGTCACATTGTGCCTATGAGAGTAGTCTGACTATTAAAAAATATATATGCTCAAACCATTTCAATAACCTTGAAATCCAACTTGGTCCATGTAAGAGTATTTGTACCCTTTTTGTTCTCAATATTAAGATAATTCAACACATACTAGTAGAATGACTGCATCTTACTAGTAATACTTTTCTGCTACTGCCTTTCACTACATTTCAGCTTGGAAGACATCGTTACCATACTAGAAGAACAACTACACGTGACTAGTAAGGCAAAACTGTGCACTACATGTACTACTACTCATATTCCAAAATTTTACTTGTTAACATCTAGCACTTCTCTAGTACTGCAAGAAATTAGCACCCAGATGTCAACTAGTACACAATTTTGCCTCACTGGTAACATGTAGTTGTACTAGTAAGCCAATTTTTTTCTATTAGTTACAGAAATGCCATACAGTGGGATCAATGCAGTAACGGAAAAAGCGTTACTAGTAAGACACTGTCTGTCTACTAGTACTCCCTAGACATTCTATGATTATGGTGATATTGAAAGCAATTTAAGAATGTATTCAATCCCTACTAGTATGCTTAGTCGTCTCTAACTCTTTACCCCTTTCACTAGAACTGCTAAATGTTACCAATGAGGCAAAACTGCGCACTAGTTGATATCTGCAAGCTACTAGCACTTTTATTGACATTCTAAAATTCTACTAGTTAACATTTAGTGTTTCACTAGTAGTATCAGCTATGCGCAGATGTCAAGTAATGCAAAAAGATGAAAATGGCATCAGTAAGATGCTGTCATTCTACTAGTGTGCTGACTTGTCTTAATTAACTAGTGAGAAAAACAAGAGTGTACTAGTCATGGAGAATCAATGCTGACACGGCTTGCTGTACAATATTTCTGCAGTCCTTGATTTTTTTTCTTCCTATGGGCCTTTAAAAACATGTATCTTTGCTGTGTGATTTTCATTTCTCTGCTCGATTAATCAGAGTTTAAGTCACATTTGTCTAAATGCATTAAATTAAGAAACTTTTTTTTTGACACGCTATTTCTTGCGTTTGCGGATATAATGTCCGTCTGTCTCACCTGTCGGTGAGCTCGGCTTCCTGCGCATTAATTATTTAGTCATACATTATGCAAATGAGCCATGACTCTTCACGCATGCAAAGCGTTTTGACATTTTGATGAGTCTCATTCTGTTTGTTTTTTGTTGATGGAATAAATAAATACATTTACAAGATTTACACAAATCCTACAACATTTCTGTAGAAATGCATCGAATGATGTCAGAAACAATTAACACTCGGCGCACAGCCACATTACAGGTTAGTGTCTATCTAACATTTTAGTAGGGATGGTCGCGATAAACCCCCCCCCAGAATAAGTATTCACACTTGAGATGCAATTGCTACCACTAGTACTTTTGATACAGTACCTTTAAATTAACATATGACAGATCATTATGAACAAAGACCTTTTCTTTGCATCAAACTGCCTCAGTGTAGCGCCAACTACTAGCGAGGAGGACTTACTTGATGTCATGACGCTTTGAGTTACGGATGTCATGTAGGGCAGCAATAACTATTCAAAATTCCAATAATTTGTTTACAAAAAATAGCTCAAACTCAGTCGGAAAAGGGTGGAGTGCCCTCTCCAGGTCGGGGATGAGATCCTGCCCCAAGTGGAGGAGTTCAAGTATCTTGGGGTCTTGTTCACGAGTGAGGGTAGGTTAGAGCGGGAGACCGACAGGCGGATCGGTGCAGCGTCTGCAGTGATGCGGACGCTGTATCGGTCCGTTGCGGTGAAGAAGGAGCTGAGCCGAAAGGCAAAGCTCTCGATTTACCGTTCAATCGACGTTCCTGCCCTCACGTCGAGCCGCTACTCCTCCACGTTGAGAGGAACCAGTTGAGGTTGCTCGGGCATCTGGTTCGGATGCCTCCTGGACGCCTCCCTGGGGAGGTGTTCCGGGCATGTCCGACCGGCGGGAGGCCCCGGGGACGACCCAGGACACGCTGGAGAGACTACGTGTCTCGGCTGGCCTGGGAACGCCTTGGGATCCCGTCGGAGGAGCTGGGTGAAGTGGCTGGGGAGAGGGAAGTCTGGGCTTCCCTGCTAAAGCTGCTGCCCCCGCGACCCGACCCCGGATAAGCGGAATTAAAAAAAAAAATTGAAGACGGAGCTCAACCTCAAAGCTTTATTGAACAAATGGCAACCCACAACACTCAACAGGCCAGGCACCACTTTTTAAAGCCACACACATTCACAGTCACAGATAAACAGCTCACCTGTTTTTTATGTGTGATCATATGATGCCAATTTCAATCACTAGTAGGTGTCAGTTCAGAACAAAATGGCAGCCCTCTGGGAGGGACAAAAACAGGTGTTATTTTTCTGCATAATTCATATTCCACAAATGCAATATTAATCAGAAAATCATGTTTTGGACTAGTGGGGAAAACATGCAACTTATTATTGCACATAATTTTTTAAAATTCTTTTATCAGGTTACAGCAGTGCTTAATTATTTTTTGTCAGGAAGAATAATGTAAACTGTAGTGGATGTGCAACTACTGTAATGATTTCCAGAATAACCGGATAGTGGATCCCACAAACGCAGAGACACAAAGCGTGTGGATTGACAAATTTAATTGTACACAACAGAATTCTCCAACACAACGCGCTGGACGAAGCCAGGAGAAAAACAGTTAACAAAAGTCACTTGCAAAGTATGCAAGGAAAATAAAGTAACAAAAATACACCCGAGAGCTGTAGAATTGCACAACGCGAATAAGAAAAAACAAAATACAAAACGCGTTATACTAAAAGCGACGTAGGAAAAACACGTGGATACCAATCACTCAAGAGTAAAGCTGAGGGAACACAAAACTACGGAGCAAAAAAGGCTCAACAAGCACTAAGGCAATAAGCTGAGGAAACAACATAAAACTACGTGTCAAAAGACTCACGTGAAAAACTGAAACCAAGAAACGACGCAAGGGCTAGGAAGTCAGAATAAAGCTCTTGGGCAAGGACGTAGCAAGGTCAATACTCCGACGGGGAGTGTCGGCAGTTCCAGTCCTTATAAAGCGTTCATTTGTGAATGAGAAACAGGTGCGGCGCAGAAGGACACGCCCCTCTACTCAATCAGAGACTGAAAAAAAAAAAAAACCCACGCAATGAGAGCACAACCATAACAATTACACACTACTGTAGTTCAGAAAAAACCTAAACCCCCCAAAAATTGTAAAACATGTTCACTGACATTAACCCCCCAACACGAAGCACCTGGGGGGCCCGCCCCCCTAGTTGAGAAGAACTGGATTGCTCTCGCAAGAGAGTTAGAAAGTGAGTTAAAAAGTGCAATAATGAAGTGTTTTGTTCATTAGAATCTGATCTGAGGTCAGTCAACAGAGAAACAATTACTTTGTCTTGTTTTGATTTTGACTAATAAGAGCAAAGAGAGACTTTTGGCAGTGTGGAACCCTGTCAGGATTCTTTTACTTCCCACTCTCGAGTGCAACAAGGAGACCGTGAAAGTCCTCATGAGTGCCAAAGTGTGTGAGTGCAGCACAAATGAATAAAAGTGTGCAATAATCAATTGTTACGCATGCAAAGTGCGGCCGGGGGAAATTAAAACTCCACTTTGATGAAACGCCGCACACAAAAGCACAGGAGGACCCACTCGGCGCTGGAACAAAAACCTACTGGGACGGCAGCCACAATCGACACAACAACGACGGTGCGTGTGCGCGCGCGCGCGCGTGTCTGTGACAGCAGGCCTTTTACAATAATGCGCGGTGATAAAAGTTTTAATTGGCAAGCATTTGTGGATGTAGATGAAGGCTTTCTTTGAAGCACGGATGACAATGTTGTCAAAATGGTGACACACTAATCGGCAAGTGTGTTCCCCTATGGGTTTTAACAGCATAGAGGCTAGTCTCAATTTAGAGTTGCGCATTTTCAATGTAGTCCCACATTGTGTCACAGTATGCCGGGCAGCACTGAGCTCTACTGGAAGACAAGAAGCAGTAGCAGCAGACGTATTGTTATAGTTTTTGTATGTGTTGCTGCTCCATGTGTGCTAAAGGGGAAGCCAACCCCAAAACACATCTTGTGTTAGTGGAAAATGGGTTACGCAGCAAAATACAGCAGTTTTTATCATTATCAGAAGGCGACCATTTTGCCACTTGCTGTCGAGTGAAAATGACATCACAGTTGCGCAGGTCTCGGGTAACAATCAATTGCAGATCAGCTTCAGAAAACAGGTGAGCTGTGATTGGTCGTTGCCTGAGCCCAGAGCAACTGTGATGTCATCTTCAGTCTACGGCATGTGGCAAAATGGCCGCCCCCTGGGATGGATCAAAATGGCAGGATTTGGCTACATAACTCATATTCCACAAATGTAATATTAATCAGAGTGTCATGTTTAGACTAGTGAGGTCACATACAACATATTATTGTCAAGAAATGTGTAAGGTTGACTTCCCTTTTGAAAGAGCCCTTGATTGAAGGTTTGATATTACCCAGATGCTGATGCTAATTTCTGGGAGCGAGTCTATGGTGTTTCACATTATATGTTAGCATTAAGCTAGCGGACTTTTGTGTGCCAGTCTTTCATTACATGTGTGAGTTCTATAGTACACTTCATGGGATTGACAAATACGTTTTTGCTTGTGGGCTAATTTCCAAGACGGTGGCAGTGAACTCAGCTCAATGAGGTACCGCAAGAATTTTAGACTGCAAGGTCACGTGACTTCAGCAGCTTGAACCGGAAGGAAGCCGGCTCGTTGACTACCTATGCTAGTAGTTGCTTATTTTGTTCTCCTTTATCTCCGGAAAAAAAACATGCCGAGTAAACACAGCTGTTATGGAACTTGCGGAAACGACTCCAGACAATACAACCGTCCATATATGAAGGATGAATTCTTTATTTGTTTCCCAAAGCCAAAACTTCAGAGGGATGAATGTGAATGTGGATCAACTTGTGCGGACCTCTAAAAGAGCAGTTAAACGCCAGCGAAGTGAAGCCTTTCACTTTCATACGTAGTAAACGATGACAATCCTGCTCTTGCTGGCCACCGCCATCCCGAAGAGGTAAGCGATTGTCTTTATATTATTTTTATTTTTTGGCGTTTGGCACTTCCCTGACTGCCGGACGACAATAATGAATGCCGAGAACAATGCTAAAATGGCGTTGTCGCTGTTGTTCAGACTTGTCTTCCCGCCTGATTTTTATTTTTTTTGCCTTACGTGCAGCTGTGACGCGTATGAAAATGTATCTGTAGGGCTTTTTCTGAATTAAGGAAAGAGGTTTATAAGCGGGGAGGATATAATAATTGAAAGAATTGAGGTATAGCGAGTTTTGTTGGTTGTGCCCAAGAATCTCTGAGTAGAATTGCGATCGCTACACGCACAAAAAAGCAATATTATATATGTAATATATAACTATCAAAGACGTAAGACAACCAGAGATGACAAACAGGGCATATGGTGGCAAAGGAAGGCTAGCCAGTTGAAACTGGAGAATGTCAGTTGCATAGGACGATGTTTTGGAGGGGGAGAAAAAAAAAACTTTACCTCTGGATCAGGTCGGCTCTTTTCCCCGTCTTTTTCAGCCCTATACACTCAAGCCATCTCTTCAACTGAACATTAGTATGTTGTTTGACGTATATACCGGTGAGTTTAGCATCAGAGATATCAGAATTAGTCAGAATTAGTAGATTTAGCGCAGGAGACATCTGGCTAGTAGACTGTTTACATGCGTTTAGTATGACTGGCCGGCCGAGTTTGACCCCCTTGCTAGACTCATGAATATTAATTAAGTGTGGTGACGTATATCTTGCGGTACCCCATTGACAAGTTGCAGTTATGCAGATAATCAACAGTAATTCAAGATTCAAAGAGGTTTCAAGCGGTTTATTGCCACTCCCAACTGAAGTTTACGCTACACCTTCTGCATTTGAAACAACCACAGAGCTTTGCTTTTAAGCTTTATGCTAATGCTAAATAGCGCCTATGTTGCGGTGCTATAACCTTTAAAGCAATGGATTGAACAGCAGCACGTGTAGAAAGAATATTAAATTACTCATAGTCATCTATTCTTTATCCCTTACATAGAATGACTAATATTAATGCCGTACTGGCAAGCATGAGGGGGAGCTGAGCCTCTCTATATTGCAGATATTTTTTCCGGAATGAATTTCCAGTGATGAAATTGAGTTCACTTTATTTATGTAGGCATTTATTCATTTTAGTCCATGTTTATTATTTAACCTTAAGTCTTATTTTTACATTTTATTTGACACATGTTCAAGTTTTTCCATGGTTGTCATTTATTACCAGCCGTTTTTACAAAAATTGCTATATAAAGAAATAAATGACTTAATTGAATGATCAACGGGATGAGAGCATTTTGTCATTTGTTTCTTTCAGCCTGATGAACAGCGTTAGTTTTTAGGAAAAAAAGTGGAACAACGCCGGCCAATTAGACGCTAGCGTGTTAGCAGCTGTGCCGACCGGAGGTCACATCACGCACACCGCTCCGTTTGTCCTCATTAAGTGCGTTTAGCCATTATTTGTTGTTTGGCCCGCGGCGTCCTGGGAGGATGGTGAGCGCTCGTCACTCGCTCTTGTTGTGCTTGTTGTTCCACCTCGCAGCAGTAAACGCAACCCGCAGCCAGTCGCCTCTGACAAAGTCCGTTCTGTCTGCCCCTGACGAACAATCAATAAATGGTGCGTTGGCATCTTGTCGACATGAGGAAGAAAGCAAAAAAAGGTGGAAAACAAGCTGCTCGTTTCTCTGAATACAAAATGTGTGCAGCTGAGTGGTGGGATGATAACGACGCAACACCACATTTTTTTTCCACAATGATTGAATCTTGGGATGAACATTTTCCAAAAGATTTGAGTTTGACATTTTTTTCCCCACAATGATTGGACCTAGGGACCAACCCATATGGATGTTTTTAGGCCAATGCAGATTCCGATATGTGGCAGCTAAAAATTCATTTGAAAACTAATATGAATGAATAATATAACTTATTTGCTCTCTTGCTTTGAATATTTAAAGTAACTCAATATGGATTAAATTGTATTCTCTTGCTATTTAAAACTCAAAATCGGAAGATGTATAGTAAGCATCATTTCTTTATTTTCTGGTCAAAAGTAATTACAATTGTCTCAGAACACGAACCTCATTCGCTGGACTTGACCGCCACTTTGATGCAAGTTTGATGTCATACCATGTGCCACCTCGTTAATTAGTACCTTTTGATTGGCTGCATGGTAGCATCAGTGCAAACAGAATGGATGGGTCAACATATTTATACAATAAATAATAATCACAACTTCCTAGCTGGGTCATCATCCTTCATAGGTTAACTTTAACTTTGTCTTGTTAGTAAAAAAAAAAGAAAGATTTTGTCACGTTTTTTAAAAATCGCAAATACTGCTAAGTAATACTTATTACTGATTGACATAGATAGTACAGACATTGTTCATAAATGTTGCCATTTGCATTTTTATTTGGCTTCGGTATTATATTGAAGCCTAATGTGTATGTTTGCAATTGGTAAGAAAGCTCCTTTGAATTTCACTAGAAAATTTGTTTTGACAACACATGGGGAGGCTCTGTATAGGATTTTAAAATAAAAACTGCAAATAAAATCATTAACTAACATCTTATGAAAGGGTGTTGAGTTTAATATATGTAAGTTCAAGTGCAGTATACTGGTAGTTTTTTGAAGATATTAGGTAGAAGAAGAAGTGCTGGGATGCAGGGACAAGCTATTTGTATTTTAAGACAATGTCCCAGGGTAAAAGAAATACATAATGGACAGTGGTGTAGTGGTCCCTGGAGAAGTGGGTATACTCTAAATTTGACTTACTTTTTTTTTTTTTCCGCTTCTAGAAAAACGCCCTGTTTTAGAAACGGTGACATGAGAGGGAAAAGCCATCAATTGTAATTACGCAGAATGATAAAATTAGAATGAATGAATTAGGAGCAGTTTGTAATGTAAAATGTATTTATTGTGAGGTAAACATGAATAATATATTATCTACTATAAAATTAAACTACATCATTTAAGTTAGTTAGGGCTATATTACTTGTATACGATACGATACGATATACTTTTATTTTCCCCGTGGGGAACTTTTTCCTGGACTCCGTCCAGCTGCAGTTTACAATAAAGAAAAAACAACAGAATAGAAAGAGATCAAATTAAAATAAAAAATAAAAAGTGCAGCAGCAGACTTCACAGAAGTAAGTAGAAGACTTCCCAGAAGTCTTCACAGAAGTATACATGTGTAGAGAAGTACATACATGAGGACTGCACACACACATATACACACACACACTCCTATATATATATATATATATATATATACATGAGTATGTACAGCACGGCTGCATATATTCCACACACACAACATTGCATCATATATCTTATTGAGTTAATGTTGGTTGTTAAGCAGTTTGATGGATGTTGGCAGGAATGAGTTCTTGTAACGGTTCAGCCTGGTTCTGGGGGCCCTGAATCTCCTGCCGGAAGGCAGTAGCTGGAACTCGGGTCAGTAACAATTTTCTGTGCCAGTCCGTCACATCTGTAGGGAAGGATGATTCCTGACCCCCATGATCTTCATGGCAGTCCGCACCAGACTGGCAATCTGTGACCTTGACTGCACAGTCAGGTTGCCGTACCAGGCCGCAATGCCGTATCTGATGATACTTTCCAATGCAGCCTGGTAGAACAACAGCATGATCCTCTGCTCCACTCCATAGACCCTAAGTCTGCGTAGGAAGTCGAGACGCTGTTGGAGTTTGGAGCAGAGACTTCCAACATGTACCCTCCAGCTGAGTGTGTTGTCGATGTGGACCCCCAGATACCTGTATGAACCCACCTGGCTGATGTGGTTGCTTTTAATGACGACTGTCCTGTGGTCACCAACAGTTTTTGGATCAAATATCACCTCCTCTGTCTTCCCCACATTGAGCACAAGATGATTCCGGTCACACCACTGGACACATTACTCTATTTCTGAGAAATAGTCCAGTGGGCTACCGCCGGCCTGCAGCAAGCTGACGATAGCTGTGTCATCAGAGAACTTAATGATAAAGTTCTCTGGGTGTGATGTCACACAATCATTTGTGTACAACGTGAAGAGGACCGGGGATCTGACGCAGCCCTGTGGGGCGCCTGTGCTTATCAATCTGGGTTCTGAGTGGGAGCTGTTGACCCTGACTTATATATATATACAATAACTTGGTTAACATTACTTAGACCTAAAAATAAGGTAAGGGGGGGAGGGGCTTCATAGACAGAGATAATCTCTGGTCCTGGCATTTCTTACTGTTTTATTCATCTAAGATTGCAGTCTGGCATAACAGTATTTGCAAACTGGGTTTATTAAACAATTACTGAAACAATTACGGGGGTTCCCTACATCAGTGGTTCTTAAATCGGGGTACGCGTACCCCTGTGGCTACATGGAAACACATCAGGGGGCACATGGGATTTTAAAATATATTTCAAAAGTATACATGCAAGAAACCTTATGGGCTGTTTTTCAGTTTCTGCTTTTATTTAAAGTTAACTGAAGTTAAAACCATTTCCCAAATTAGAACCAGATACAAGATGGCACAGCACTGTTTTGTTTTATTCATCCAAAATGCTTTGCACTGGTTGGAGGTACTAGGCTGAAAAAATATTTTACAGTGGGTGCATCACTGAAAAATGGTTGAGAACCACTGCCCTAAATGATCCTAATCTAGCTAACATTAGGATAATGTTACATTTCATAACATTAGCCTAGCCGAAACGCAGTTTAACTACAACGTATTGGCGACAAAAACCTCCTCTTTACAGTGACAATGCCCCGTTAAAACAATCATTTATTTGGGCACAACTTTAAAACTTAACTGTGAATGATGTTTTCATTGTATGTACAGTATTTTCAGATAGCATGCATACCGTCACTCACTGGAAAGACGTTTATTTATTTATTTCTGCCTCGTGCAGGAGAGGGACTGACCTGTCAATCAACTGGAGTGGCATTGACACCCACGCGTTATAAAGTTCTCGGCATGACCCGCCCTACTCATTTTCTGAAAGGGACATCAGTTCTTTAATTAACCAATAAGACCGCGAGTGCAGGCCAGCCAGTTCGAGGCAGCGAAGGGTGGGTCATGGCCACTGATCTATATATTACTGGATAGCCGATAGCAGAGCCTGGCTCTGGCAGAGCCGATCCTATAATATATACAGGTCAGTGGCCATGGCTAAATAGTGCGCAAAAACTGCGCATCCAGGAGGATTTAGAAGTGGGTTGACACAAAACTGACTGAAAAAGTAGTGGGTTTACGCCGTATACCCGCGTATACCTTGGACTACACCACTGATTATGGACAGAAGGTAATAGAGGAGAGGTAGGCTTCAAATCTTCAAATGAAAATCATGACTTCAATGTGTTTTGTTTTAGCAACACAAGATTAGCTATCTTGACTGCACCGGAGTGCTAGCTGCTAGCTATGATCCTACAATAAATCTTACAGGGTTTAGGTTTACATTTCACAACGATTGTTTTTTTTTCTTGTGTGGCTTTGCTTTCATTTCTGATTACATGATGCAGACCAATCTTTGAGTAGCACTTGGAATTTTTTTTTATGAGAGAACATTTCCATTCATATTCTTACTGATCAAAGTGGCAACGCAAGATGGCCGCTGCCGGCTTCACTTCTCGCTTAAGCATGAGTAGCACAGGTTATTTATTTATTTATTTTTTACATCCGTGCTGTATTAGTCCGCGAATCCACCCCAGAGTCCGTGGTCTTTTTGAAGCTTTGAGCCAGGACGGCATGGTGGCGTTTTTATTTCATTTTCTTAACTCAAGAGTTATGGTTGTACTTACACGCTCGGGTCTGCTAGCATTGGGCTAGCCGCTAGCATCACGTTTACAGCGGCCGACTTGAATGACGTATGCGCGCTTCTCTTGTCAAGCACAGATATATACTGTAACTGAATTAAGCGTGCGCATGTTGATGTGATGAGCGCAGGACTTCCATACTATATGTCAACCCTTGGATTAGCGACGCTCACCAGAACAGCTTTTTGGGATCAGAAAACATGCATTGTCAAGCGTACAGGAATGCTGACACTACGTTCTTTGCACGTTGAGAACTACCTGGACGCTCAAGGGAGATATTTAGAAGTGCTGGAGCTCTGTACCGGTGCGTTACGGCCCACACAAACTAAAATAGTTTTCTTTCCGCCCGCTTTTAGGTCTCTGCATGTCAACCACCGTTTAAGCTGTTTCACACTGTGTTTGTCGATTGACCTGAGCTGAAATTTCACATCTGGGACATCATCCTCTTCCAAAATGATGTGTACGCGGGTGTCGCTAGTCTGAATGTTTGTCCGAAAGTTCGGACCTTATGCTGCATATTAACTCATTGACTGCCATTGACTTTCATTTTAACTATTTCTATTAGTTTAAAACATTTTCTCCACTTTTGTTAAGAAAAATATTGTACATTTACAACAGATATAACATTTGTGATTAATCGTGAGTTAACTATTAAAATCAAGCGATTAATAAAACTTTTTTTTTTAAATAATCACCTGACGCGATTACAAAAATATATATAAAGAATTAAGGGCATCAGGCGGTTATTTTTTTTTAATCGTTATTAATCGCATGACTTCAGTAGTTAACTCACGATTAATCACAAATGTTATATCTGTTCTAAAAGTACAATAACAAATTCTAGGTTTTTATACTCTAGTTAACAAAAGTGGGAAAAAATGTTAAACTAGTAGAAATAGTTCAAATGAATTTTTGACGTCTATAGCCGTCAATGGCAGTGAATGAGTCAATGAGCAAACAGGACAGCGATGTGACGTCATTTGAGATGAACTCTATTGCCGTGAATGGAGTCAGAGCTCCATCAAGTGGCCCAACGATGCAAGGACATCATTCCGAGTGACTCGAACAGTGAACAGCATTTACTGTTTTATGAGAAAACAAGAAGAATGCAGTAGGTCAATGTTTAATGTAATTAAATAAGTTAAAAATTCCAGGTGATTATGATTATTTTTGAACAGGGCCTTTTTAAGAAGCTGAACTTTGTTGAGGTGTTTTAATGTGTGATAAACTCTACCATCTGCAACTTGGCAAGAGACAAAAGACACCTTGTCACCTCTTGTGTTGTTTGATGATGTCTTGTAGTGTTTTAGTGTGTTTCTTGTCCAAAGTTTCATGTAAAAATACTTCAGAATAAGCCTAAGCAGACAAGAGGAGGAAAGTCCGTGAACTGGATGGGAATAAGAAGCGAGTAAAGAAGATGATTTTGCTGCCGCAACGATGTAGCTAATCAGTCATCACACGAAGTTGTCTTCTGCGTTTATGACTTTTATTGCTCGCAGCCTGCAGAGAAACATTTGTCTTTTTTCCCTTTTATTGTTTTGAAATTGAATTAAGGCTCGTTGGCTCGCCTCCAAGACAAAATGGAATCGAATGTAAGAATGTAAATACATAACAAGCACACACGACACGCGAGCCGGGCAGCGAATGAAAGCAGCAACGCACAAAATTTGTTTGACTTTTTCATCCTTTTTGAAGGCTGCTTTTGCTTCCTTTTGTCCACTTTGTGGCCATTTTTATTTTGATGGGTTTCTCCCTCCTGTTTGTGTCCTATTGTGGTTGACTTGATAGGACAAAAACATTTGGTGCTTTGATTTATTTGGATCTTAAGTGGGTTAAATCTGTTGGGGAGGTCGTGAAGTGAAATGAAAATGTAGACGTATACGTTAGTGGCGACCGGCTGATGTTTATTGAAAGTAAAAGTCATGTTTAATGTTCATTTATCTGTTTCATTTGTCATTTTATATTTATTCCACATTTTTTTAATGTTAAATTATAGTTATTCTCTGTTAAAGTATTTTTGTGTTTCTGGAACGGATAGATTTGATTTTCATTTTTTCTTGTTGGAAATATTGCTTTGGTTTTCATACATATCGGTTTAAGTCCCAGTTTTTGGAACAGATTAATCACGAAAAGCAAATATAGTAGAGAGATATATGGAATGCTCATGGAGCTAGTTCTGGTTTTCTGGATGAAAACATGAACATGTCACCGAAAGAACATTTATTCAACAGGAACATTTATCCAAACTTATTTGAATGCTTTGAATTTTTAATGGCTGTTAAACAAATCCCTTTAAATCCTCACCTGATTTAGAGCTTGCTGAGGTGAGACAATGTTGTCTCTTCATTTACTCTGCTCATTGTGTGTGTGTGTGTGTGTGTGTGTGTGCTTCTTATCAGGTGATGAACAACACACCTGGCTGTGTTGTTGGTGTAAATCTATCAGAGAGCTCTGCGGTGGCTCAGCATGCACGCCAAACAATTGATGACTACACAACTTCATTGACTCAAACTGAACAAGAACAACAACATGGCCGCTTATCATATCTGGACAGACATTTTCTACATCACGCTTGTTCTTCTTCACTTTGTCTGCAAACACATCGACAGACGGAACAATATAAATGATGGAAATGATATTGGGGGGGCCTCCATGTAGAGAAAGTCACCAATTTTAGGATTTGGGACCGGATTGGTCAAAACTTGGTGACAGCCTGATTTTGATTTTGACTGGCCAAGTCTTGATGATTCACAGCTGTAAATCTGCATTTTATTTTATTTTTATTTTTTTTTACATCTGGCACGATTTGTTTGTGTTTGTGAGAGGAAATTGTATTTTTTTGTGTGCATGTGCGAACTTGGCACCAGCTAACATAAGACTTCAACACCTGGGGTCCATTTCACAAAGCATGTTCAACAAACACCGAGACTAACCCTGAACAGCGAGTTGACATACACTGAGAGCTGAATTGAGGTAGTTTTATCAACGCAGAGTTGTTTCACCTGGCGTTGTCACTACACTAAAAAGTCCAGATTCGTCAAGTCACCATGGCAACGGGGAAGCGCATTGTGCGGCGCTGCCCTCTGCTTCCCCGTTATGTTTGTTACCCCTCTCAACTGGAAATCTTAATGCGATCATATGGCAAATTTGAACATGTCTTTAGAAAAAAAAAGGGGCAACACCGCAGTGGTTCCCAGTAGAGGAAGGCGGCGTGGGAGAACGTTGCTGCTTGGGTCAATGCATACATTTAAATGCAGTCCTTTGCAATCACAATAATATTACAGGGGAAACCTGTTGAATTGTAGCTCATTAATTCATTTCATTTAAGTGCAATCCTGCGGGGGAGAAGCGCACTTGACTTAAGATGAAATATAAAAACATTATCCAAACAGTTATAAGAAAAAAAAAAAAATATGCTGTGATGTGAGCGCATATGACTACGGCGCCGGTAATGTTGCAAATGTAAGGACGGATTAAGTTGTGTATGTAGATGATGGACTGTGATGTGAAATGGTACCGCTCAAAAAGATAACTGTCCGGAACGCGCGGTCTGATAACAATCTCACAACAAATATTTAATTCCCTGCGCAATAATGCGGCACCTTCATCAATAGGGTCATTGTCAAAAGGACGTGCCATGTTCGTGACTTTACGCTATAGACTATGGGCGTATTTACGCAAAAACTCGCTGCAGCGGACTTTATGAACGAGGAAATGTGGCTGAAAGAAGGCGGGACAGAGAAAACCTCGAGGTTCATTGTGGAAAACCTGCAACCGACCAGGTTTGGTTCATGGAACATGTTACTACGGTAACTGATCGAGAGCTTAAATGACCTCTTTTTATGAAACAGGCTAGAGTTACCTCTTTTACTCTGGTTTCAATGACCTCCCTTTCTGAAACGGAAAACGCAGTTTCCCACATTTCAGGGTTTCTTGACCCAGAGTTCTCACTAAACCTGCTTTCTGAAATAGACCCCAACTTTAACACTTTTACGTTCACACTGCAGGGCGCGATGCCCAATTTGGATTTTTTTGGTATCAAATGAGTTAAACAACTAACCTGTGACCAGAGGCAGCAAATCCGGGGGCCTCTTTGGAAAGTCAAATCTCTTAACCTTTATGCCACCTCAAATAAATAATGGAAAAGTGGCTATAATTTTATTTCTGTCCCTTTTGCTTTGAAAGTATATTTGTTGGTTTCATTGACTATCCACATGTGATGATATATTTATTAACAGTTTTTTTTAAATTAAATTAGTGTTTTTTTTAACTTTTTTTTTTTAAGTGTTGAGCGTGAAACTCAAGCGTCTATGTATTTAGTCTGTGAATTATGCCTGGACTTACACAGTATATCGTCGCTGCTATGTGAAAGACACTTATGTCCATTTTTTTCTATTTTCGGGGTGAAACTGAATGCAGACATCTCAAAAACCTAAAAAAAAACAAAATGGACAGAAGTGTTTTTCACACAGCAGCGGCGATATGACATATATAAGGCATATATATATATACTTTGTAAGTCCCTGCAACTACGTTGGTGCCATGGTGCTTTAAATCTTGCTGCTTGTGAGGTGGGTAATATTTCATAAAGGTTGGTCAGAAGTAATCTTTGCTAAAGGTGTCTTAAAAGTGACATACCGGCACCTTTCCTAAGCATTTGTAGAATTATCTTCTATCTTCCAAGTCATCTCACTAGGGTAGGATACGAAATTTCTAGGCAAAAACGTGAATCCAAAGAGGCCCCTGAATTTGCCACCTTTGCCTAAGACACCTGATTTCAACATCTGACTTAACCCGTGGGCAGTATTTTATTTTGAAATGGCTTGGTCAGAACCAACAAAAAGTCAAAAAATGGTCACAATAACGCCTAGGGGTTTTAAAGTCCCAACAACTAACTTAGACAACTGACTTTAAGACCTGTCCAAAGTCTGACTTAAAAAACCTAAAACAACTGACCAAAAAACAACCAACTTAAATGACTGACTTAGGCAACTGATTTAAGCACCTGTCTTGGGCTACTGACCTTACAAAAAATAAATTGAAAAAACTGACTTAAACACTTGACCTAAGACAATTAACTGAAATACAGGATTTAGGCACCTGTCTTAAACACGTTATTTAAAGGGAAAGTTAACCCCCCAAAAAATTATTGACAAAAATATATTCTATGCAGCCCCACTAGTCTAAATACGGTATTCTAGTTAATATTGCGTTAGTGGAATATGAGTTAAGCAGCAAAATCCAGCATATTTATCTATATAAGAAGGCGGCCATTTTGTCACTTGCTGTCCAGTGAAAATGACATCACAGTATGAGCGTATGGTGTAGTGGTAAACGTGGTCACCTTGAAACTAGTTGGTCACGGGTTCGTGTCCCCCTCAGTGATTATTTTTTACTACAATTTGTTGCAGCCCGTCAGGAGTTTTGTTTCAAATGTTTATCGAAGAATTGAACATCCATTCCATTTCCACATTTAAAGAAGACGCGGTCGCTGCATTTGAGAGTAGTGGGCCACAGGTACCCTTCAAGCCCGCCCGCGGCGACGGATGATTGTGGGGCGTCTTGGCGGCATTGGTGCGCTGGCTCGTGGCCATCTACCGCTAGGAGAGCTCCAGAGTGGCAGTCACACGGGGACGCGCCCTAACCCTGATGTTGCTGGTTGTTTTTCATTTAAGATAAAGCCTGAGGCAAATGTTCAAATAATTATAACACGTTGTGCACGCACATAAACAACAGACAAACATTCTTACCTGCATGATTCTAAATGATACATTTAGTGTGCTGCGCACTAGCTTAGCGTCGTAAGCCACTAATCAACACCCAATCAATCCTAACCACTTCATTTTCTTCACACGTTAACAAAACTTATTAGCTTCTTAGCACAATTTTGAAACTGACTTTCAACATCCATACATGTCTTATTCACTCCATACAGTGCATGGTGTGAATATTACAACATACTAATCAATCATGAATTTTATTTTTGTTTTATTCATGTTTTTAACTTTTGGTTAGCTTTCATATAGGGTGACCAGACGTCCCGTTTAGGCCTGTTTTCGAGACTGATGTTGCCAACCTCATTGTTTTGTTCCAATATTGCGCAGGATCCCGTCCCCCCCTCCCGTTTTTTTTTTTTGCCATGTTGTGTATGTCAATCACACAGTTGTCTTAGCAATTCATGCAATAAAACCCAATATGAAGGAACTGAACAGTAAAATCGCATTTACTTCCAAATTCAAGTTTGCATTGCCATTCGATAGCAGGCAATAGGAATTGGCCGGAAGAAGAATTACTTCCTGCTTTCACATCTAAGAATCATGGGAAATGTATTCCTAGTCTCCACTGTGAACGCCACTGGCTGGTCAGACAACGCAAGGCGGGTTAACGGCGAGGTTAACGGCGCAGCCAGCTTCCAATAGCTGTCGGGACGGAGCAAAAAACGTTGGACAATGGTCAGTGCATAGACTTTGTAGCGCTGTTGAACTGTCAACCAAGATAGCATTTAGCATTTAGCATTAGCGATGACCCCCCCCCCCTCCCCTCCATCAACCATCTGTTGCTAAACATCATTATTAACAATCTCATCAATATCAAGATGAATATCATAATCCAATACAAAAAGTTCTGCTTAGTTACAGTGTTTCATTGTCATTGTCACACAAGAAATTTTGTGCGTGCGTGTGCCTTTGTCTTTGCTACATTATGGAGCCCATACACACGTGTTTTTCCTAGTTTAACTACTACTAGTTCAGACCTCCTTTTGAGGGTCAAGACTTGGTTTTAGAGTTTAGGTTTGAATTGGGTTTTGGTTACGATTAGGGTAAGGGGCTAGGAAATGCAATAAGTCCCCACTACAATACAAAGACAAACGTGTGTGTGCGTATAATGCCAGGCATGTGATTGCCTTCTAATGGCAACGCCTCTGCTGGTGTTATGTGACCCAAGAAGGCAGGAAGTGGTCTATGGAATCCACAAGCAAGCAATGCAGCTGAAATGACACGAAAGGTAATTGCTGCAAAGATTGGGCTCAATGGTTGCCATGGAAACCAGGATGAGCAAACACACATTCCTTTTATCATCTCGAATTGGTCAAGGAAAGTAGAAGGAGGAGTTCTAAATGGATAATGTCAACAAGAATTTGGGAATGTTGCCATGGAAAATGTGGAATATTGAAAATATGCATACATTTTGGGCAAGGTGAACAGCTGTTCGATGTGTCCTGAATGAGCTGAATCAGTTTACGTTGGCTTGGTTTGAATTGGTTGAGAAATGTGGACAGAGGATTAAAAATAAAAAATATCTGCACTTTTTTGGTGACATCTGTCATGATAAATGTGGAATACTGAAAAATGCTGAAATTTGTAAAATACGAAAAATGGTTCCAAATATCTCGTGAATGAGCGGAACATTTTGAAGTTACATTGGGGTGAATTAGTTGAGAAATGTGGAAGGAGGATGCCAATATTCAAACACAATAAAAATGCGTACATTTAGCAAATGTAATAGTTCCTTATACATCCTGACGGAGCGAAACATTTTGACGTTGAAATGATTTGAATCAGTTGAGAAATGTGGACGTAGGTAACAAAAATAAGTGTAGTAATTTGCTCCTGGTGGACCTGCAGCAGCCTCCCATTCGTGTATGAATGTGCGTGTGAATGGGTGAATGTGAAGCTTTGGGCACCATGTTAAGGTGTAGACAAAGTGCTCTGTAAGTGCAGTTCATTTACCATTTTAGCAATTATAAAAAATAGACTTTGCCCATCGGCAATCAAACCATGCGCGTATGTGTGTGCTTTTGTGCATGTGTGCGCGTGTGTTTCTGTGTGGCACCTTGTGAAAGTCGCACACATAAACTTTGCACGTTGATCAAATTAAACTGTGGCGCGTAAACAAAGCGTGGCTGCTTAATATCGCTTATGAAATATAAATGCCGCATTCTGTTTGCTGCTCAGTGGAACGTCAATCACTTTCCTGCCTTGCTGTTCGGCGCATAAATCAGGATAATACAAATCAAAATCAGCACCAGTGAGTGATAATTGGGCGAGTGTGACGCTCGGGGGCCTGACACCACCGGAGAGGCCTGCAGGAGGCGCCAACGCTGGCCTGATTAGTTGTCACTGAATTCATGAATAACAAAGAATTCCGTCGTGGAGATGAGTTTATTTACGCTGTGGCGGTGACGGAATGTTGACACGAAAACCTTCAAACGCATCGCACTTGCAGCTCTCACTGCAATATCAACGTCTATGATGACCGAGTTCTGTAGGTTACTTTATGCTAATTTCCGACGACCTGTCTATGGGGTTTTGCATTATATGTTAGCATTAGACAGAATTTTATGTTATATATTTTTTACTGTTCCTTTTTTTTGTAGACAGATTTTTTACAGAATGAGATTTTTTTTTTAATTATTGTGTCATGCATACAGTAATATGCCCAGCCCACATTGGATCATACGTCACTAAACAATCAAAATGACTAATTGGCACCAGGACCAAAAACGACGAGAAGCAACAACAATTTATGTCAAGAACAGTCTGTCTTGTCTTCTTTTCCAGGCTTTAGACAGAAAATTTGCGATTACAAAAACATCTGGCATCTTTTCTTCATCTGGCCAATAGAACATATCGATGTTGCGTTGTCACATGTTGATATATTTAGAACTATTTTCTTATGTGCAATATTTGTCAACATATGTTTTCCTAGTTGCTGTTTTTTTATAGAGAATCCTTTGAGATTTTCTTTGACAGATTATTTTGGAGGTTATTATTTTTAGATGTTGAAAATTTATTTAAAAAAATTTGGGTGGCTGTTGAGTTTTTAAACATAATATTTAGAGATGATGAATACTTTTAAATGTTTGATTTGGGGGGCGGGGCGGATGCAAAAGAATCCACAAATATGCAAATCCGCGGTTGCGGGGGTCCACTGTATTTTTAGATGAATTTTCAGATTTTAGATTTTTAGAATTGGTGGAATGGACCTGTTGTTTAAAGGTTTCCAACTGCAGCGACAACAATAATCAACAAACAATCGTTTGTGGGTAAGTTTGACAGTCGACTTAAAAAACAGTGAATTTAGTGGTCGCTAAACAAATTCAACTCGTAAGTCAAGGTTGATTGTATTTCCATTATTTGTTACATGAAAAAAACTGACTGTCGTCATTGATTCCCTGTCCGGGCTGACGACTGATGAAAGCTGCAGACCCGATAGTGACGTTTGTAAAGTCATCTTCTTCTTGTCAGGCTGTTGTCGCCTGACTTATGAAAAACGTCAGCGGCCCGAACGCGGCCATCCGTCTTTGTAGCGTTCGCTGGAGCAAAGTCAAGCGGGGAGTCTACCGACGGAAGACAGCAAAAAATTTGTCCTGCTGGGTGCAAGAAGTGAACTTGTACCGTCTACTCGTTTGTCTTCTTGTGACAAAAGTAAAGACACAAACGATACAAAAAAAAAATCTTGCTCCTAATGGTTGACATGACCACAGGGGAACATTCAATCATTCTTTTTTTTTTTCAGTCGTGAACTGGGGCAGGTTCAAAGGTTCTTTACAGCGTCTCCAATTATATCAAATGACAAGATTCTTCCCCTGTACTATATATGGAGTTTCATATAGTGGACCTTTATAGTTCCCTAAATGTCCACTAAAAATCTCAATTAGAGAACAAGCGAATGATTCATTTGCCATTCCTGAATCACTTCAGAATGATTTGTACTACTTTGTGGACTATATACAGTAGTGGACTCTAGGGCTGAAACGATTAATCAAATAACTATAGATCCTAGAGATTCTTATGTAATGGACTATATAGTTGACTCCAATGGGCTCGATTTTCATAGACGGTGCATCTGAGGCGTGGCGCAAATACCAGTAGATCCTGATTTGTGTGCTTTTTCTTAAGAGGGTGCCAATTTGGTGCAGTAGAAGGAATGTCATTGGAGATGCGCCTGTGCAAGTAACAATTTGGTGGCAGAAAGTTGAGGTAGAGCTAGACAGCTGGTGTCATTTATTCATAAATATGTGAACAGCGGGCATCAAACCCTCTGAGTCAATGTAGAAATCAATTAAGAAATCAAACGCATCATTATTATCATTATTTTTTTGTTGGGGGGCATGTGAAAGAGTGGGGTGTGGTCTCCAAGTGTCCTCGTCACGGTGCGGATGATGTCATGTGGAGACTCCAGTGCGTGACTAGCATGATACATTTTTAAAGGGAATGCGAGGAGACGCTTGGTTGGCCATTGTTTAAAGTTGGCTGTGAACATTCCCACACTGGTGCAGCCCTCCTTTATTTGGATTTGCTGGCTTGTGCTCGTTTGCAAAATTACCAAACACCGAGTCTATCATGCCTCAGTGCAGACTTAGCATATCACGATTTCAACTATGGAAGAAAGCTACAAAAAACGAAAATCATCCCCAAAAAAACAATCTGATACCCAGTCCTACTTTTAGTCATGTGGTTGGATAACTCTCCGCAGACACTTCATCAGGAACACCTCCAAAATCCAATCATGAGATTCAATAAAAGACAGTAAGATGACATGTAGCGTCATTCCTATTGTGCGCACAATTGTAACTCTTCTTTTCCCATCATCACAATTTCTCTCAGTTCCTCGTACAATGTGGAATCGAAAGGAGCAAAGCGTCCTCCGAGGAAGACTCTCATGAATAAGTCAGTCATTACTACGCCTCAGAAAGATTTAATCTTCCCCTCGGACACAATCCACGTGGATGAGATTTGATCCGGGTCACCACCTTCAAGGACTGGGTGAATATTTATGAGCACAGGTCACTTTTACGTTCTAGTTCAATTCACCTTTTATAACAATAACAAACAATGAATTGTGATTCTGGTAAAATGCCATTGAAACAAAAACAAAAAAAAAGGTAATAGCTGTGATTCAAGCAGAGGGTGGCAAATGTATAAACACACTTTGCCAAAAGGTCATGACACCAAGCTCGGCGTGCGCTTCAACCACCCTGATTTTAATGCAAATAAAGGGAGCAGCTACGATTGGCCGGGACTCCGCTACTTTCCATCCCATAACGACGCACAATAGCGCAACTGCCAACAACTGCAACTACAAACTAATCTTTTTTGCATTTAGAAACCCCCGACAATTTTTACATATAGAACAATATAATATAGTGTGACGTGTCACAAGAACGCTGCCAGCAGACGTGGTTGCTAATCTCACCTTTTTATTTGTCTTCACACAACCAGCTACTGTTGGCCGCAGCACACAAGAAACTGTACTCGCAAGTCGAATTAGCACACGTTACCAACGATGTATTGATGAGTCCCTTTCCACCGCGAGACGTGCGACGCGTTCACTAACACTCGGACACAAGAATACAAAACAGAATGTGCAACACGGGAACACACAACACACCTTAGTTATACAAGTTGATAAAGTTGATACAATCGGAACGGTAAATACTAATGGCTCTCGCTCTCCATTAGCTCTCTCGTGCCAGGTAAACACTTCCAAACAACTTGGTTTGTGCGCGTCTGTCAGCTGGATGCAGTGCGCCGGGCAGTGATACAACAGAAAAATGGTAATGGAGTCTGACTTTTTTCAGCCAACTTGCCGGACTACTTTCATCTCGACCAAAACCGGACCAGATCTCGTGCCACAGCGCTAAGTCAGTGCTGATTGCGCACCATTCATGTCCAAAAACCCGAACTATCCCTTTAAAGGGTCTTTATATTAAGCCGCACATGGGAAATATGCTGTCTATATTTTTCCACCTTCTAAGACGATCTCAGTCAATCAAGATCTCAAGTGTAATTGACTTTCCCGATCTCTATTTACGTCTTTGTGTCATCATTCACAGAGTTTGAAAGAAGATACAAGCCAAGTAAGGCATAGAATGTACAGATGTCTGTTTTCAAATGTCGGGAGTAAAAGTCACAAGTCCAAAAAATATCTGTGTTTTTCCCGTGTTCAAAATTCGGAGGCGGCCGCCTCCGGCCACAGCGCTGCAGCTGTGTTGATTGATTTCGACTATTTTAACTGCAGTGGCAGCGCTGCACCATTATGGAGGCGCTATATGAACAACAGGGCACCGGGAAGACCTGAATCAACAACCAAAGAAGAAACTGAACACGGAACAACTCCGTTGCACACACTGATCTGAATTTACGACTGGATAGCCCATTGGCCAAGACTCTTGAAGCCGCGAGGCCGCCCAAGAAACGTTTCTCAGCATACGATCCAATATATTTACAGTATCGAAAAAGGAGAACATTTGAGACAGTACTTAGTAGAAACAGCATGATTTGTGATGTTTTTAATTTGTTAAACTGAAACAGGAGGACTTCAGACATTTTACAACTTAAATACATGTATAAATTATATACCCAATGATGTTTACAGGAGGAAACCTGCATATTTTTATTAAAGAATTATAACTATAACTCAACAAAAGATGCCTCTGCCAAATCTAAGGCTGCGTTCATACTGCAGCTCAATTCAAAGTATCTGATTTTTTCATGCAGTGTGAACAGTACAATTCAGATTTTTTCACACCAGACCTGGGCTTCTTTCGTATGTGGGTATAAATCGGATATGTATGCGATGCGTCTACGTCATCAAAAGCCTGATATGCGTTCTGCGCGGGCGGGAGAGAGTGCTTGGAAAGGAGACTACTGACACGTCTGTGAATATATACAAAGGTGTTTTGAGGAACAGTGTTACATCTTTATTTGTCTTTAATTTAATCGCACTTGAAACATAAAGTTGACATTTGTGGCGACAGTAGAAATTCAGCCCTGCAGACGGTTCATCACGAACGGCGATGACACAACGTCATCTTCAATGAAATGACGAGATCGAGGAGTCTCCGCTCATTTCCCCATAATATTTCTACCTCTTCCAACCTCGCTACTCTAGCGTTATGAGATGGAGAAAACTTGTTTGACGGGTTTCTGCTCTGATTGTAAACACTGACACTTGAGGAAGCCGAGGACAGCAGCCAACCAGGAGCAAGCGTATTAACAGTCCACCAATTGGGAGCGGGCGTTCGCAGTGCTTAATTTGCATAATTCATGCAGGCAAAACACATGAATCCAACTCCTAACACGTCCGCAAAAGGAGTACACCGGCCCACCAATCAGTAGCGTGCGTTGGCACAGCTAAATTTGCATATGGCCCTGATAAAGGTCGCTTGCCTTGGCGGCTTGGCTGGAAGGAAAACCGTAAACTCTGCAACGTGACGTCGTTTGTTTTGGGTGCACATCACACGACGTGTGCTCTTTGCGCATACGAGTCACATCACAGGCGCGTTGCGTTCATATGGAAGTTGTATTTGTTTGCGTAATGTGAACACATATATATATATATATATATATATATATATATATATAGTTCCTGATCATAAAACGGCCGCAAGAGGGCGGCCGTTAGTGGTATTAGCCACCGCCACGAGTACCAATACCTTGAAATAAGACTTGTATCTGCACCTGGTATCGGTATTCGCCCATCCCCAGTCAGGATGGTACTACCTCTGCCTCAATTCGAGCCAGGAAAAACCCTGACAGATAAATTTAAAAAATCTACTGTACAGTAACAAAGTATTTGCACTTGGTTGCTTCCCACCAGGGGATTAAGATGTCATTTTAATACTGTATTTTGAATATAATTTAGAGAATGATCTTGGCTCATGCTGGGTGTACTTCAGAGATAAGACCAAATGTTTTATGCAGCAAATTCATAATGTTTGTATTTTGCGCCTGCAGATTTTAAATAACCATATGGCAAATGTGCTCCATTACAGGTGTGGGAAAAGCTTTCAGTGCCTTTCAGCCCTGCTGCCGATGTTCCAGCGTGATTATGTTCAATAAGCACAAAGCAGCTCACACAAACGCACACACACACACGCTAGACACTGATTGGCTCGTCTGTGTGTGATCAATAATTCCTGCAGGCCAGATTTCACAGTGATCATGTGGACCGTCGCTCCATCCCGGGAGAGAAAATGGCAGCAAAAAGAGGTTTCATGGTTTCATTATGTCGCAATGGATGAGCTCGAATAATGAGTTTGCTTTGTGCACTCGGCAGGCAAAAACAAGAACACGCACGCACTGAAAAACACATTTAGAAAGAAAAAAATGTAGGAGGAATTGGGGAATGTAGCCCAACGGTATTGGGTTACAAAAGCAGGTTATGACAACTCCATGCAGCACAGATGGCGGAAACAGTGTTTATATGACTAACTAGTAACTCAGCAAATAAGAGGAAAGTAAGGAAGTAGATGTAAATTCAAATCAAAATGTCACCTGTCAATCAAATACGACCTGTTAAAAATGGATACTACTTCATCTGAATGCTTCCTCTGCCTACACATCCCTACAAGTTTGACCTGTGAAAAAGTATCTGTGGCTGTAATATATCCCATCGGGTTGCCACGGGGCATTTATATGCCAGCGCAAAACCTCGGGCTATACACTGGCTCGGAAGTCAGACTTTATTTTTATTTCATTTATCACCCTCCTCACACCACTTCCTTTCTCCGTGTGACATGAGCACACTCACGACTGACAACGAGGCACTCTGAAATGGCCACGCCAGAAGGAAGGACGCATTTTCAGGATGTAGGCATTTGGACATCATCAGATTTTTGCAGTCAATGCTAGGGTGATGATATTCAAGTGGATGTCGATGTATCGCATTCAGCCACCTGTGACCTGCTCTTCTAGCCCACATTTCTACTCCATGCAACACAAATGTGAAACAATGGCCAGAAATGGTTCTTGTGCTTCTAAATATGAGTTTTAATTCATATATCAAATGGAAATAAAATGTTCAAGGATTTTTTATTTTCTACGCTTACCTCCTGTTCTGATGCGGGTCGAATTGACCCATTTGCAAAATCTAGAACTTAGAACATGGATTCAACTTAAACATTTTTCAATGTTGTTTATTCAACTGCAATTTATTGCTTTGCATTATGTAATATTTTCTAATGATTAATCGTCACAGTGGGTCACATTGACCCATGCAAATTAACAAACAAACACAACATGAGGGTTACATTTGTAAAGGGTTGGTCATGTAATCCCCATTTGCAGCAGCTGTTTCTCTTCTGTGTTGAATGAAGTCAACCAACTTGTGGTTCCGCTGAACTGTGATTCTATCTCTGCTGGACTGCATTCCCATTTTAACTTTTTATTTTGACCAGTCTCAAATTCATTTGATTTATTTATCTTGATGTTTTGATTTGAAAAAGAATGTGTAGTGTTGGATGAATAAAATTGACTGTAATGAATTTTTACTCACTTTTTAACGCGCCAGTGTTCTCAACAGAATTGCGTGTAAGCGCATTGAAGAAAAGATGAAGCTGAATAGATAAATGAATTAATAATAAAGGTGGTGCGGCAAGTTACCTGAGACACACCGCTAGCGCAACTCAGACAAGAGCAATCAAAGTCAGGAATGAAGGATGCTAAAAGACCAAACAAATGCTGCAAAAACAGGAACGGAATCCACAAATTTAGAGAACAAACAACACAGCCAGCCAGTGAGGAGATGAGGGGGGTGTGGCTTAAAATGGCAGATGTAATAGGAAATGCACAATTTACAATATTATCCTTTACACGTTAGTTCATTTGCTGTTGTTCCAACCTCAAAGTTCACATATTTGCCAGATGGGAGTCTCACAGAGTCCCATACGCATGCAGGCTTCTGGTTGCTACGTCCATCCACATACCCAGGTGTCCTGAACGATTGTTTTCGCTACAGAAACTGTACACATGTCCTTGACCTTTGACATTGCATGCATAGACAACACGACCGATCTGCAAATTGTCTCCTGAGAAACTGGAACTATACTGGTTCCCAATTAGAAAAGAAATATTGCTGCACTTTGCTCCTTGAATAAAGCCAACAAAAGACAGACTGTAAGCTCAATAAACTATTGCTCTACTCCAGAAATTACACAACAGCAAACCGAAGAAATCGATCAAATGTAGCCGAAAGTAGACGTTTGATGCAGCGCACTCAAAGCGTCAGATGGAAAGTGAAAAGAAAATGTCGCTTAATACCGCTGAGCGCGTCATCATTCTGGTGACATCATCATAGACTCCAAGCAACTTTACTGTTGGCTATGATGGAATTACTGAAAAAGTTATCATCAGTGATCAATCAACAGGCAAGGATGATGAATGATGTCACGTTTTTTTCTTTTCTTTTTCTCTGAATCTCACTGAACCAATCAGTCCTGACCCATATTCACGACAACACCCGCAAATTCCACCAAAGTTCTGCTCTGAGGCCCAGAACCAAAATGGCTTGCGGGTTCTTTATTATGTGCAGGATGTACAGATGAGTTTTGACGGGTGTCTGGGGGTTTGGAGGCCTGGGGGTGGCAGAGGCTGGGTTGTGGTGGGTGACGGGTGTGGGGGGTGGTTATTGGGGGGGGGGGTGCCTGGTGGGCCTGCCTTGCCCCGTTCTGCTGCGTTGGGGTTAAGGCGCGGGCCGTGTTGGGGTGGGAGGCGCTCCGGGCTCCTGGGTTTGCTCTCCGGCCGGTGGCCCCTATGGGGCCCGGGGGTTGTGCCTTGGCGCTGCCGCGGCCTGGGGGACCCTGGAGGGTTGTGCTTGCCCTGTCCTGGCCGGGGGTCGACAGCTCCCTTCTTTGGTGGAGGTTTTCAGGCATGCCAGATCCACCACACCAGCATCTATCGAAACTCAGACACAATCTGCTTCTTCCTCTGGTCGTTGAATCGGTGGAGGCTGGTGTCTGTGGATCTCACTCTGCTTCGTCTGTCCTTCCTTCCTTTCCTCAGTCTCTCCTTTGGTCTCTTGATGTCTCCCTGATTTGTTGCAATTTGGATGTTTCTGGGGTTGGTGAAGGACTCTGGTTGGTGGCCTGGTGGGTGGTGTCTGGTTGGTGCTGGATTTCACTTTCCTTTCTTTGGTCCTTCCTCGGGTCTCCTGACAACTTCACGACTCTAGCGGGATTCTGAAGTATTCGGTTTAGGTGAACGGTATGGGATTTTTAAAAGGTTTTAGGTTTTAATGAGCACACACTCAGACACACGCACATATGCACACACACACACACACACAAAAAGAGAGAGCAATGATGAATGGCATGTCGAATCGGTGAGATTACAAAATAAACAATTTGAGCTCTCTCAAAAAAGAAGAAAAAAAAAGACATACCTCTTTTACACAAGGTAGCTGCACGTTACACATCGGGTAGCCTCCAGAGGAGTCAAAAGACAGTCAATGCACTGGGATGCGGAGACAACAGAGGTGCCTTCACAAGATGTCAAATGGCACCAGGAGACATCAGCAGATAAGGGGAGGCTTTGGAAGACACCAGGAAGTGTCATGAGGCGTCGTGAATCACTAGGAGACACCAGGACCGATCAAGTGACACCAGGAGGCCAAAGATGTCGAAAAAAGGAAAGATGACATTTGGATCTCCTCGTGGTGCTTTTTCATTTTCAACTTGTGTTTGCACTTCAGTGATCAGATGCACACGCGTGCACACACACACACACATGCGCAAACACACCATTTGGCCGTAGAGGACGTGATCCTCAGTGGAGGGAACCCAGATCCACGCATTGGGCTCTCAATCTGCCAGCCGTCCGAGTGTGGAAATAAATAGCCTCGACGGCGGCAAAGTGCTAAATGACGCGTGGCGTGAAAGTGGGACATGGCGGCGCGCCGAGGGACGGCGGCCGATGACAAGGTCACGGGAGTGTCGAGTGGGAGGGGAAGGAGGCAGGAGAGGCTTGGAGAGGTCTCCTATCGTCTAACTCACTTGTCAACGCCGCATGGACGACCTTCCACGCTTGGCCGGATACCGACAACAGCCTCCATCACACAAAACTGCTGTAAGAGGAGGGCTGGCATTTACAGTGAACTTCCTAAATAAATAAATAAATAAATAAATAAGCGATGGCTCGTAACCAAGGTTATTACGGTTAACAAAAATTAAATAAAATTAAATAAAAGCAAGCTGTGTTAAAAAAAATTATATATATATATATATAACTGACTACATTTCAACTTCACAAAAACAAATAAAACTATAATTACCGACAAAAACACCTCTGTTTTCGTCTTTGTGAATTCATTTCAAACATGAACTTTTAAAAGTTTTTACTATGGATCGGCTCTGTCTAACTGTCTGTACATCCCTTAATGCTTTTTAATCTTGCACACAAGAAATAGCCAATATATAAAAAAAAAAAGATTAATCTAATTCTAATAAAAAGTACACTAAAACAAAACAATTTCCAACAAATAAAAAGTGCTAAAAACAAGAATAAAAACGAACTACAGGATGCTCGTAACAAAACCCATAGGTCGGGGGCAACTCGTAAATCAAGGCATCACACCTCTCATTCCGTGTGGGGCAAATGTGGTAAAATTTCAGTTTTGACTGGCTGTGTGAAAGGGGCTACTTAATGTGTCGGTGTCATAAACCAGGTTTCAATAGGCGACCATCACGCCAATTGAGAAATGTGCGACAATTACGAGCGTGTCACTTTGAATTTTCATCAACAAGCGCTGGCGTGATGATCTGAAGTGAACCTTAATGAGTCTTCATTTGAGAGCTAATCAGTTGCAAGCGCATCCCCCAACCCCCACACTGCGACAGTGCTGGTAAAAAAAAAAAAAGAAAAAAGTACATATACTATTAGTTACTGTACTTAAAATTATTTCCTAGGTTTTTGCACACTACTTTAGCATTTATTTTTTTCATGACTTTAGATGTTTATGCCGTGCATTCCAAAACACATACAGTGGTGCCTTGTTTAATTCCTTCCGTGACAATGTTCTGAGGTGTTTTGGCTTTTACAGGCAAGCCAGTTTAATGGTGCATTAGCGCCACCAATTGATATTGTCCATTTCACTGCAAGGAAACCAATGTGAACTGATAGGGGCCAGATATTTGGAAGCTTGCTGTCGACATCTAGTGGTTGGTGTCTGAAGTGCACTCGGATCTCAAATTTTGCTCACATTTCAAATAAAAAACAAATGGTCATATCCCCAAAAACTCAAAGCAAAAAGTCAAAGCACTTTTAAGGCACCACTGTATCTGTATTTCTACTTCTTAGTTGAAATAGGCTTGTTACTTTTTCCAACTTCAACGAGACAACGTAAAAAAATACGTAAATTGATATTGGGGTCTTACTGTATAAGTTGGAAAAAACAAGGACATCAGCATATGGTGGAACATGAAACAGGAAGTATTAACAACCACAATGAAATAGATTGGAAGAAGCGTAATCTATTTTCTCAGAGAGAATTAGCTATTTAAGCATCTTTTTGTTAATCAGTTCCTAACTTTTGCAAAGCTATGTGAACACATTTTGATGGAATAGAAGACAAGACAAGACTAACTATTGTAAATAACATTTCTATTTGTTGTTGTAGTTATCAAATGGGTATCGTGTATAATTGACCGCAAAAATATATATATTTTTTTACTTTTGTATTTAAGTAGTACATTTCTTTTCAGACTGTATTTTTACTTAAAGGCATAGTGTGTAATAAGTGACCACTAGATGTTGCTACAGTACAGAATGCAGCACACTACAGTGGCTCAGAGAGACCACACTCCGTAAGTGATAGTGACTTGGCGGCCGGTGTGAAGCGCGACGAGTGATGCCAAAAGAACGAGCTAGCCGGATTTAGCCGGAGCAGCTAAGTGGGGGTTAGTCGGAGCCATAGGCTGGAGTGGCTAACAAGAGCGGCTAGCGGGAGAAGTAAGTAAAAAAACAAAAAGCTATGGAGTGGCTAACAAGAGCGGCTAGTGGGAGAAGTAAGTAAAAAAAAAAAAAAGCTAGTAAAAGCTTGCGAGAGCAAAGCAGAAGGTGACAAGCGACAGGAACCTGAATCACGGGACGCAGCGACTGTTGCGTTTCCGCAGTGGTGGATCCCAAAAAATGCAGACAACCAGTAAGGCATACAAAATGTAATCCACAAAGTACACAATACAAAATGTACAACTGAGGGAGCTTGCAACAGAGATAAGGTAACAAAAACTGCACGTCAAATGTGGAGAAGCTTGCACCAGGGAAACGGTAGCAAGTACAAAGTTCAAACAAGAAGATCAAAATTTACAAGGAGCGAGGCAGGCAAACAAGAACGGGTATACAGAATGAAGTAAATATTCTGTTTCAATTTAATTATAATTGTTTTGATTTAGTTATAACTATTTAGAATTGGACAAAATTGCTTTGATTTACTCAGTATAGTTTTGTGTGAGAATTCAAATGATGTGATGTTAACTCTATTTCTCTTCTCTCCCTGACTCTAAAGTCCTCCACTGCAGTGTCTCAATTTACATCTGCTTGCGTTTTTTTTTTTTTTTCACATTGTGTTGTCCTGGCTAGGGCTCTGTTTTGCATCACAATCGCCTGCCTCAAAGGCTTTGGTTTTTTATGGTTTTATGGTGGCTGGCAGGAAATGGGAAATGTGGTTTAGGGGGTTTGTTTGATAGACCCCGATTTGATGCCTTATTTATGGGCCACATGATGTGTGTCTGGTGTCTTATCTTTGCTGTTTGACAAAGGTCGAGCGGATCTTTGTCAAAAGGAGGGAAGTTGACTGGTTTGTCTGTGTGTATCGACACAAAGGAAGGTATGCACACAAACAGTTCATGTTGAATTAAATACATGTAGACAAATTAGCGGAAAATAGTAATAAAGGTTGTGTGATATCGACCTACACTCCAACTAACTATAAGTGAGTCTGAATGTGATAATTCCACAGTCTGGGGTGAGTGAATGAATCCACAGGAGGTGATCGGGCTTTGACAGGAGGACAAGTAAGTTCTACAAGAGACAACAAGATGGGCCTTATGGCGAAATTAAGGTAAATATGTTCCATTTCAGAAACAATTGAAGGTTCTCTCGCCAGAGTGTTCACGGTCCGGCCGGACGTGATAGCTCTGGGGTCAGATGTTGTTTTTTCATATGGTTGACACTGATATAATAAAAACCAGCGTCAAAAATACAGACATTTGCTGGTTCTTTTATGTATGACTGGAAGCACATTCATTCTAAATCTACAACAGTAAATATCATGGTAAAATATTTGATTAATCATTATATACCATCATATGGGTTTCCTAGGAAAATTTGATCAGACAATGGAACCCATTTCAAAAACAAAACTTTATAAAATATAGAAAAGGCATTGGGATTAAAACATATTTGATTCAGTATATTATCCCTAATCCCAAACACAGATTAAAGAAAAAAATAGAAATATTAAACAATTGGCCTCATAATTTTTTTTTAATTGGCTACAAGATTTTCATTGTTGTATTAATGAATGTGTAAATGTCATTAAACGGATTCTGTTTGAATGTCACAACAAACAGAACTTTTTCCGGATCCAACAGCACGTTCCAAATCCTAGAACTTAAACAAATAACATTTACTAACTCCCAACTAACAAAAACTACCAGGTGCTCTTTCCAAAGTAAAGAATGGAGAATATGTATGTTATAAGTGACTAAATGAAAATGTTTTGCATACAGATTGGTGAAGGAGAGGTCAATCTGATTTACTGCTCGTAAAGGGAGAAGGACATCATCCCGCATCCCCCACATATGGTCCACAAGGCCCGTACGGATCCTTCCCAGGCTCATCAATCACATCACCTGACCCCCGACCGGGGGAAAACAAGCTGCTGACCCAGATGCCCCGGCTGTCTGTCCGAGGAGGATGTCGTTCAAAGGAGATTGATGTCAAGTGCTTTTTCAAGGCACTATTCCACAAATGAGTCACATTCTGGGAAGATTATCCCGGTGACCAATCTTTAGATCTCTGGCAGTTGACCAGGGTTCTAAAACAATGCTGACAAACGCACTTTTCATTCAACAAAGAACTTCATCACAAGATGGCTTCGAAGCAGGAACACATCTGCTACTGCATCGCGACACTTTTTGTTGAACATAACCACAACGCATCGTGTTAAGCCTCACATATGAATATGCTTATTCCACCGAAAAAACTTTTAATTAATCAAATTGTTCTTTAATGCCATATGACTGCTAAACTACCCCATCTCCTGCTAATGGACGGTTTTCATTGTTGCTTGTTTCTGACTCTTATTTCTAAACTCCCCACACAACCATTGCTTAATGTTGCGCCAGTCATTTGCGACGATGAAGATCCCCGCTGGACTTTCTCTCTGAAGTGTTATTTAATGTTTATCTTGTGTATTTGGGCTCCTTTGAGCCCAAATGGGGGAATTGAAGTAAATATTCTGTTTCAATTTAATTATAACTGTTTTGATTTAGTTATAACTATTTAGAATTGGACAAAATTGCTTTGATTTACTCAGTATAGTTTTGTGTGAGAATTCAAATGATGTGAGGGGGTTGGTTCTCTTTGTTCTCTCCTACAGAGTATATGGTGGGGAAAGCGAATGTGTTAATTAGACCCTTTGTTTATAAGACGGCTCCTCAGAGTGTCTTTCTCTGTCTCTTCTGTAAACAAAGGATACTCTTATCTGATTACCTGTGTTCCATCTTGGGACAAAGAGAGGGGGGCAGTTGGTCAACTGTATTGAGATATCATGTGATTCTGGGAGGGACTTCTCCAGGACAAAGGATATTACCGACGGGCGGAGTGAGAAACGACACAGATGACAAAAGAGATGGAGGCTAAGGCTCCAATCTCGTCTGTCCACAAATTTGTGTAATAAATCCTTAAGGAAATATCTCTTTTCACAGATCTCACGAAAATAGTAAGAATCTTTCATCCAACAAGAAACAAGGTCGTGGAGTGGAGGCTATACTTGGGCTGTGACAAAGAGCAAGGTAATAGTGTGCAAGTGTGTCACACCCGAGCTGCTACTTAAATGCCGCTGCTAGCTGATTACAGATTGATGTGTGCGCCACCCGCTGGTCAAGCTGTAGCTGCAAAACAAAACCATAGTCTGAGAGCAGAGCCTGCCGGCACAAGACGTGACAGCGACGACTACCTGCAGGCCCCAGCTAAGGAAGGTAAGCGGCGGTCGAACCGTTGGGTCAAATGCAAGCACCACCAGGGCTAACTAGGTTCGCAAAGTTGTCCTTTGGGCATCCGTAACAGAAAGATGGCGCAAAACATGGCAACTCGACCCAAATTAACGCTTTCGCAATTTCGCTATCACCAGGAAACCAAGAAAATAGTCTAGCGGATTTCCAGTGTATTATGGATAACTAGCATAACTGCAGGTTGATGACATGACGGTTTGAACCCCAAGGGTATGGACCGCTAAAATATTGTTCAAATAATCATGCGCATCAGTTCAGTTCCAGTACAGTTAACGAGTACTTAAGTATTACACTTGTGCACCTCATCCATGTTAGGTGTCCAACACTGCGACGCGACATAAAAGCAAAGTGCCTTCCCAGCAGAAGCCTTTATTTTGTAGTCCAGCTTTATGGGCAGTAGGCCTTGACTTAATTAGGAGCGCTATTTCTTGTGAAGACGACAGGCTTTCCCCAGGGTGACATGTTCCTTAGTTGATGAGCAAGTTGTTCAGCCTCTTCTACAAATCTTCACTTTGTTCTCACACTAACTACCTTCTCTAATTTAAAACCATGCGAAGTGTAAATGCCAGGCGATCGCTGCATTGTTGTGATAGCATTATAGCATTAGCATTGTAGCATTAGCATCCATGCTACGTCAGGGGAACAGAAAGGACAAATCTTCTCTTCTTACCTCTGCAACGATTAAAAAAAACCCCACAAATATGGACAAGATATTGCTTCTCGAGTACCAGACGAGAAAACAAACAGCACGCTGCATTGTGCATTGTGTCTGGCTCCGCCCCCTCAGTCCCCTGACCTGATCAAGGGTCCTCTGTCTGTCTCACAAGCACACACAAACATACAGATGTTGTCAAGTAAACGTGCTGCTCTTTTTGAAGCAAACAAAGTATTAACGGTGCCAGTTAAAACAATTTAGCCGAGTGTATTGTGTGCATGAGTGTGTGTGCTTGCGTGTGCGTGCGTGCGTGCGTGTGCACCCTCAAGGCAGCACTCAAAGTAGGCCAGCAGGCTTGCAAGAGTAAAAGTGAATCACCCTCCAGTTTGTCCTTCACCTCATTCCCTCTGCTAGCAAAGGCTCGGTTCATTTCACCTGTTGCGTACACACACCCACACACACGAACACGCACACACACAAACACATACGCAGAGTCTAGAACGTATTCACAGCACTTCACTTTTAGAATGTTGTGTTTGAAAGAAATGTAAACGTTTGAAAGCGGCGTGAAGAAGGCGCGACCTTGTGAAGGAGGCTCAGCAGATGCGCTCGCACCCGGGGGGAGGTTCAGTCGGGGGTTAAAGATGCCACGAGGATGCCCGCATATGTCATGACGCTTTTTTCCTTGAATTCTGCACAGGGCTAATGAGAGGCGAGTACGTTATGGTGGAGAGATGGAGACGGCTTTTACGGACAATCTTAGGACAAAAAAAAGATTCAATGTCCATCATCAAGAATTCATTCAAGGGAAGCCTGACATTTTTCCACTGGAATTAATGCAAATTTGGTAAATCCACTATAGAAATATATACATTGAATTTATGGTAAGTAAAGTAAGTAAATCATAATTCCATCTAGATTTAAAACAGAATGAAATATAGAAATAATGCAAAATTTCATGTAGTATTACATTATTATGAATCTAGTGTAGAAGTAAATGTACTGTATATCAATATAAAATGGATATGAAATCAATGTAATATCCTATTTATTTATACATTTGAATGAGGGAAACCTCTTCTTTGTCATGCAAAAGTCAAAGAAAAAGCAGACTAAGTTAATCCTTGTTGAATTGATCTCACGCGTGAAAACAACCATTTTGGTGGCATGTTCAAATGGAAAACTGCGGTCGAGTGGAAATGTTCCGGTGCGCACGCGTGGACAACAAAGCCGCCAAATGAGCGCTTGCGCTGCGTGTTGTGTCGGCACTGCAGTGCGAGAACATTAAAGGAGGCAATCAGCAAGTGGAGGAGAAGCCAATGCACCTGATTGGCTATTGATCGCACCGTTGTCGTACTCGCTCAGCCGCCGCGAGCGAGCGCCGTAATAAATGATAAGCCAGCAGTCGAACGTGATGAGCTGAGTTGAAGCTCCTCATAAAACGCGGCCGGCACGTCGGTTGCTCGCTTAGTTTGTTTTAGGATGAAACGGGAAACAAGTGCATTTCAGATGTTCATTGGTTTTATTGATGGGAAACGTGTAACTGCACTTGACCTACTCGTTTAAAACACTCATCTTGTTCTCGCCACTCTTTTTCAAAGTGTGGATGTTTATTTTGGGCAAATGGAGGCCAACGGTTTGCTGCCAACAATGTATATCATGCGCCATTTGTATTATATCTGAAGCAAGAATTTCAATCAATTGCAAAAACAACAACGCAGGACTAAATGACAAATGACGCACACAGAACTTAAACAAAAGGACGGGTCAAGGGTCCCAACCAAAGAATTGATTTTAAAGGACATAAAGAAGGGGTTGAAGATATTGGACAAAAACAAGGGACCTAGTCCAAGAAGTTAAAGAAAAGGGGGCCTACATACAAAATGCGGTAAAGACATAACCCACTGAATTTCCTTTTGAAAAGCAATTCATTTTACTGACATAAGTCAGTGGCCGTTTTTGATCATTCAAACACATAATTGTTTCTAAGGAAAACAAAAATACTCTTAAGTAAGTTTAAAACTTTTAGTGCCAAAACGTCTTAAACAGTATGTGTCCCAAATGCGGTTAAATTTTCTACAAAATTCTTCTATTGCTTCTTTTACAAATGGTCCATCTTTTCACTCAAGCTGCCTTTACCGTTAATGCCACTGAGGGAGCCTCATTATGTTGTTGCAGTACACCAGAGGGATCTGTGAGTTAAAATGCCATGATGAGGCTGCCTTTTGCATTCACACGATAACACAAAGCAAAATAAATGGTATTATATCTGAAATATGTATGAACTATTACATGATTTTACCGTTATCACGATTGTATAAAGACAAGAGTGTAAATGGCTTTAATGAGTAATTAGAATCATTTGTGCACTTGTATCTGTGGAATTTCAAGGGCAACACATGAAAAATTGTGCACATTGCAGGATTTTTATGAAGCTATTTATGTCATTATGCAATTTTGTTTTTCCTGTGATGCAAGCCATGCCAATACACTTTGGTTTCAAATTAGGGTTAGGGTTTCAAATTAGGGTTAGGGTTTCAAACTAGGGTTTTACATTAGGGTTGGGGTTTCAAACTAGGGTTTACATTAGGGTTAGGGTTTCAAACTAGGGTTTTACATTAGGGTTAGGGTTTCAAACTAGGGTTTTAAATTAGGGTTAGGGTTTCAAACTAGGGTTCTACATTAGGGTTAGGGTTTCAAACAGGGGTTTCAAATTAGGGTTGGGGTTTAAAACTAGGGTTTTACATTAGGGTTAGGATTTCAAACTAGGGTTTTACATTAGTGATAGGGTTTCAAACTAGGGTTTTACATAAGGGTTAGGTTTTCAAACAAGGGTTTTACATTAGGGTTAGGGTTTCAAACTAGGATTTTACATTAGGGTTAGGGATTCAAACTAGGGTTTTACATTAGGGTTAGGGTTTCAAACTAGGGTTTTACATAAGGGTTAGGTTTCAAACAAGGGTTTTACATTAGGGTAAGGGTTTCAAACTAGGGTTTCAAATTAGGGTGAGGATTTCAAACTAGGGTTCGACATTAGGGTTAGGGTTCCAAACAGGGGTTTCAAATTAGGGTTGGGGTTCCAAACTATTGTTTCACATTAGGGTTAGAGTTTCAAACTAGGGTTTTACATTAGGGTTAGGATTTCAAACTAGGGTTTTAAATTAGGGTTAGGATTTCAAACTAGGGTTTCAAATTAGGGTTAGGGTTACAAACTAGGGTTTCAAATTAGGGTTAGGGCTTCAAACTAGGGTTTTATATTAGGTTTAGGGTTTCAAACAAGGGTTTTACATTAGGGTTAGGGTTTCAAACTAGGGTTTTACATTAGGGTTAGGGTTTCAAACCAGGGTTTTACATTAGGGTTAGGGTTTCAAACTAGGGTTTTACATTAGGGTTAGGGTTTAAAACATGGGTTTTAAATTAAGGTTAGGGTTTCAAACTAGGGTTTTACATTAGGGTTAGGGTTTCAAACTAGGGTTTTACATTAGGGTTAGGGTTTCAAACTAGGGTTTTACATTAGGGTTAGGGTTTCAAACTAGGGTTTTACATTAGGGTTAGGGGTACAAACTAGGGTTTTACATTAGGGTTAGGGTTTCACATTAGGGTTAGGGTTTCAAACTAGGGTTTAACAATTGGGTTAGGGTTTCAAACAAGGGTTTTACATTAGGGTTAGGGTTTCAAACTAGGGTTTTACATTAGGGTTAGGGTTTCAAACTAGCGTTTCAAATTAGTGTTAGGGTTTCAAACTAGGGTTTTACATTAGGGTTAGGGTTTCAAACAGAGGTTTAAAATTGGGTTAGGGTTTCAAACTAGGGTTTTATATTAGGGTTAGGGTTTTAAACTAGGGTTTAACATTAGGGATTGGGCTTCAAACTAGGGTTTTACATTAGGGTCAGGGTTTCAAACTAGGGTTTAACATTAGGGTTAGGGTTTCAAAACTAGTTAGTTAAAACCCCAACCCTAATGTGAAACCCTAATGTAAAACCCTAGTTTGAAACCCTAACCGTAATGTAAAACCATAGTTCGAAACCCTAACCCTAATGTAAAACCCTAGTTTGAAACCCTAACACTAATTTGAAACCCTAGTTTGAAACCCTAACCCTAAATTGAAACCCTAGTTTGAAATCCTAGTATGAAACCCTAACCCTAATGTAAAACCCTAGTTTGAAACCCTAACCCTAGTTTGAAACCCTAGTGTGAAAGCCTAACCCTAATGTAAAATCCTAGTTTGAAAACCTAACCCTAATTTGAAACCCTAGTTTGATACCCTTATCCTAATGTAAAACCCTAGTTTGAAGCCCTAACCCTAATAAAAAACCCTAGTTTGAAACCCTAACCCTAATGTAAAATCCTAGTTTGAAAACCTAACCCTAATTTGAAACCCTAGTTTGATACCCTTATCCTAATGTAAAACCCTAGTTTGAAGCCCTAACCCTAGTTTGAAACCCTAACCCTAATGTAAAATCCTAGTTTGAAAACCTAACCCTAATTTGAAACCCTAGTTTGATACCCTTATCCTAATGTAAAACCCTAGTTTGAAGCCCTAACCCTAGTTTGAAACCCTAACCCTAGTTAGAATTTAACATTAGGGTTAGGGTTTCAAACTAGGGTTTCAAACTATGGTTTTGCATTAGGGTTAGGGTTTTAAAACTAGGGTTTTGCATTAGGGTTAGGGTTTCAAACTAGGGTTTTAGATTAGGGTTAGGGTTTCAAACTAGAGTTTCAAATTAGGGTTGGGGTTTCAAATTAGGGGTTTACATTAGGGTTAGGGTTTCAAACTAGGGTTTAGGGTTTCAAACTAGGGTTTTACATTAGGGTTAGGGTTTCAAACTAGAGTTTTACATTAGGGTTGGGGTTTCAAAATGGGTTTGAAATTAGGGTTGGGGTTTCAAACTAGGGTTTTAAATTAGGGTTAGGGTTTCAAACTAGGGTTTTACATTAGGGTTAGTGTTTTATTTTAGAGTTTCCAAATAGGGTAAAAGTTTCAAACTAGGGTTATACTTGAGGGTTAGGGTTTCAAACTAGGGTGTCAAACTAGTGTTTTACATTAGGGTTAGGGTTTCAAACTAGGGTTTGAAATTGGGGTTGGGTTTTCAAACTAGGGTTAGGGTTTCAAACTAGGGATTTACATTAGGTTTAGGGTTTCAAACTAGGGTTTGAAATTGGGGTTGGGTTTTCAAACTAGGGTTAGGGTTTCAAACTAGGGTTTTACATTAGGGTTAGGGTTTCAAACTAGGGTTTCAAACTAGGGTTAGGGTTTCAAACTAGGGTTTTACATTAGGGTTAGGGTTTCAAATTAGGGTTAGGGTTTTAAAACTAGGGTTTTACAATAGGGTTAGGGTTTCAAACTAGGATTTCAAATTAGGGTTAGGGTTTCAAACTAGGGTTTTACATTAGGGTTAGGGTTTCAAACTAGGGTTTGAAATTAGGGTTAGGGTTTCAAACTAGGGTTATGGTTTCAAACTAGGGTTTCAAATTAGGGTTAGGGCTTCAAACTAGGGTTTAACATTAGGGTTAGGGTTTCAAACTAGGGTTTCAAATTAGGGTTAGTGTTTTAAACTAGGGTTTTACATTAGGGTTAGGGTTTCAAACTAGGGTTTTACATTAGGGTTAGGGTTTCAAAACATGGGTTTAAAATTAGGGTTAGGGTTTCAAACTAGGGTTTTACATTAGGGTTAGGGTTTCAAACTAGGGTTTTACATTAGGTTTAGGGTTTCAAAACATGGGTTTAAAATTAGGGTTAGGGTTTCAAACTAGGGTTTTACATTAGGGTTAGGGTTTCAAACTAGGGTTTTACATTAGGTTTAGGGTTTCAAACTAGGGTTTCAAATTAGGGTTAGGGTTTCAAACTAGGGTTTTACATTAGGGTTAGGGTTTCAAACTAGGGTTTAAAATTAGGGTTAGGGTATTAAAACTAGGGTTTTAGATTAGGGTTAAGGTTTCAAACTAGGGTTTCAAATTAGGGTTAGGGTTTCAAACTAGGGTTTTACATTAGGGTTAGGATTTCAAACTAGGGTTTTACATTAGTGTTAGGGTTTCAAACTAGGGTTTTACATAAGGGTTAGGGTTTAAAACAGGGGTTTTAAATTAGGGTTAGGGTTTCAAACTAGGGTTTTACATTAGTGTTAGGGTTTCAAACTAGGGTTTTACATAAGGGTTAGGTTTCAAACAAGGGTTTTACATTAGGGTAAGGGTTTCAAACTAGGGTTTCAAATTAGGGTTAGGATTTCAAACTAGGGTTCTACATTAGGGTTAGGGTTCCAAACAGGGGTTTCAAATTAGGGTTGGGGTTCCAAACTATTGTTTCACATTAGGGTTAGGGTTTCAAACTAGGGTTTTATATTAGGGTAAGGGTTTCAAACTAGGGTTTCAAATTAGGGTTAGGGTTTCAAACTAGGGTTTAACATTAGGGTTAGGGTTTCAAAGTAGGGTTTTAGATTAGGGTTAGGATTTCAAACTAGGGTTTTACATTAGGGTTAGGGTTTCAAACTAGGGTTTCAAATTAGGGTTAGGGTTACAAACTAGGGTTTCAAATTAGGGTTAGGGCTTCAAACTAGGGTTTTATATTAGGGTTAGGGTTTCAAACTAGGGTTTTATAATTGGGTTAGGGTTTCAAACAAGGGTTTTACATTAGGGTTAGGGTTTCAAAACAGGAGTTAAAAATTAGTGTTAGGGTTTCAAACTAGGGTTTTACATTAGGGTTAGGGTTTCAAACCAGGGTTTTACATTAGGGTTAGGGTTTCAAACAAGGGTTTTACATTAGGGTAAGGGTTTCAAATTAGGGTTAGGGTTTCAAACTAGGGTTTTACATTAGGGTTAGGGTTTCAAACTAGGGTTTTACAATAGGGTAAGGGTTTCAAACTAGGGTTTTATAATTGGGTTAGGGTTTCAAACAAGGGTTTTACATTAGGGTTAGGGTTTCAAAACAGGAGTTAAAAATTAGGGTTAGGGTTTCAAACAAGGGTTTTACATTAGGGTAAGGGTTTCAAAATAGGGTTTCAAATTAGGGTTAGGGTTTCAAACTAGGGTTTTACATTAGGGTTAGGGTTTCAAACTAGGGTTTTACATTAGGGTTAGGGTTTCAAACTAGGGTTTTACATTAGTGTTACGGGTACAAACTAGGGTTTTACATTAGGGTTAGGGTTTCAAAATAGGGTTTTACATTAGGGTTAGGGTTTCAAACTAGGGTTTTACATTAGGGTAAGGGTTTCAAACTAGGGTTTTACATTAGGGTTAGGGTTTCAAACTAGGAATTTACATTAGGGTGAGGGTTACAAACTAGGATTTTACATTAGGGTTAGGGTTTCAAACTTGGGTTTTACATTAGGGTTAGGGTTTCAAACTAGGGTTTTACATTAGGTTTAGGGTTTCAAACTAAGGTTTAAAATTAGGGTTAGGGTATTAAAACTAGGGTTTTAGATTAGGGTTAGGGTTTTCAAACTAGGGTTTTACATTAGGGTTAGGGTTTCAAACTAGGGTTTTACATTAGGGTTAGGGTTTCAAACAAGGGTTTCAAATTAGGGTTGGGGTTTCAAACTAGCGTTTTACATTAGGGTTAGGGTTTCAAACTAGGGTTTAGGGTTTCAAACTAGGGTTTTACATTAGGGTTAGGGTTTCAAACTAGGGTTTTACTTTAGGGGTAGGGTTTCAAACTAGGGTTTAAAATTAGGGTAAGGGTATTAAAACTAGGGGTTTAGATTAGGGTTAAGGTTTCAAACTAGGGTTTTACATTAGGGTTAGGGTTTCAAACAAGGGTTTCAAATTAGGGTTGGGGTTTCAAACTAAGGTTTTACATTAGGGTTAGGGTTTCAAACTAGGGTTTAGGGTTTCAAACTAGGGTTTTACATTAGGGTTAGGGTTTCACACTAGGGTTTTACGTTAGGGTAAAAGTTTCAAACAAGGGTTCTACTTGAGGGTTAGGGTTTCAAACTAGGGTTTCAAACTAGGGTTAGGGTTTCAAACTAGGGTTTTACATTAGTGTTAGGGTTTCAAACTAGGGTTTTACATAAGGGTTAGGTTTCAAACAAGGGTTTTACATTAGGGTAAGGGTTTCAAACTAGGGTTTCAAATTAGGGTTAGGATTTCAAACTAGGGTTCTACATTAGGGTTAGGGTTCCAAACAGGGGTTTCAAATTAGGGTTGGGGTTCCAAACTATTGTTTCACATTAGGGTTAGGGTTTCAAACTAGGGTTTTATATTAGGGTTAGGGTTTCAAACTAGGGTTTTACATTAGGGTAAGGGTTTCAAACTAGGGTTTTACATTAGGGTTAGGGTTTCAAAATAGGGTTTTACATTAGGGTTAGGGTTTCAAACTAGGGTTTTACATTAGGGTAAGGGTTTCAAACTAGGGTTTTACATTAGGGTTAGGGTTTCAAACTAGGAATTTACATTAGGGTGAGGGTTACAAACTAGGATTTTACATTAGGGTTAGGGTTTCAAACTAGGGTTTTACATTAGGGTTAGGGTTTCAAACTAGGGTTTTACATTAGGGTTAGGGTTTCAAACTAGGGTTTTACATTAGGTTTAGGGTTTCAAACTAAGGTTTAAAATTAGGGTTAGGGTATTAAAACTAGGGTTTTAGATTAGGGTTAGGGTTTTCAAACTAGGGTTTTACATTAGGGTTAGGGTTTCAAACTAGGGTTTTACATTAGGGTTAGGGTTTCAAACAAGGGTTTCAAATTAGGGTTGGGGTTTCAAACTAGCGTTTTACATTAGGGTTAGGGTTTCAAACTAGGGTTTAGGGTTTCAAACTAGGGTTTTACATTAGGGTTAGGGTTTCAAACTAGGGTTTTACTTTAGGGGTAGGGTTTCAAACTAGGGTTTAAAATTAGGGTTAGGGTATTAAAACTAGGGGTTTAGATTAGGGTTAAGGTTTCAAACTAGGGTTTTACATTAGGGTTAGGGTTTCAAATTAGGGTTGGGGTTTCAAACTAAGGTTTTACATTAGGGTTAGGGTTTCAAACTAGGGTTTAGGGTTTCAAACTAGGGTTTTACATTAGGGTTAGGGTTTCACACTAGGGTTTTACGTTAGGGTAAAAGTTTCAAACAAGGGTTCTACTTGAGGGTTAGGGTTTCAAACTAGGGTTTCAAACTAGGGTTAGGGTTTCAAACTAGGGTTTTACATTAGTGTTAGGGTTTCAAACTAGGGTTTTACATAAGGGTTAGGTTTCAAACAAGGGTTTTACATTAGGGTAAGGGTTTCAAACTAGGGTTTCAAATTAGGGTTAGGATTTCAAACTAGGGTTCTACATTAGGGTTAGGGTTCCAAACAGGGGTTTCAAATTAGGGTTGGGGTTCCAAACTATTGTTTCACATTAGGGTTAGGGTTTCAAACTAGGGTTTTATATTAGGGTAAGGGTTTCAAACTAGGGTTTCAAATTAGGGTTAGGGTTACAAACTAGGGTTTTATATTAGGTTTAGGGTTTCAAACAAGGGTTTTACATTAGGGTTAGGGTTTCAAACTAGGGTTTTACATTAGGGTTAGGGTTTCAAACTAGGGTTTTACAATTGGGTTAGGGTTTCAAACAAGGGTTTTACATTAGGGTTAGGGTTTCAAAACAGGAGTTAAAAATTAGGGTTAGGGTTTCAAACTAGGGTTTTACATTAGGGTTAGGGTTTCAAACCAGGGTTTTACATTAGGGTTAGGGTTTCAAACTAGGGTTTTACATTAGGGTTAGGGTTTAAAACATGGGTTTTAAATTAAGGTTAGGGTTTCAAACTAGGGTTTTACATTAGGGTTAGGGTTTCAAACAAGGGTTTTACATTAGGGTAAGGGTTTCAAACTAGGGTTTCAAATTAGGGTTAGGGTTTCAAACTAGGGTTTTACATTAGGGTTAGGGTTTCAAACTAGGGTTTTACATTAGGGTTAGGGTTTCAAACTAGGGTTTTACATTAGTGTTACGGGTACAAACTAGGGTTTTACATTAGGGTTAGGGTTTCAAACTAGGGTTTTACAATAGGGTTAGGGTTTCAAACTAGGGTTTTACATTAGGGTAAGGGTTTCAAACTAGGGTTTTACATTAGGGTTAGGGTTTGAAACTAGGGATTTACATTAGGGTGAGGGATACAAACTAGGGTTTTACATTAGGGTGAGGGTTACAAACTAGGGTTTTACATTAGGATTAGGGTTTCAAACTAGGGTTTTACAATTGGGTTAGGGTTTCAAACAAGGGTTTTAAATTAGGGTTAGGGTTTCAAAATAGGGGTTTAAAATTAGGGTTAGGGTTTTAAACTAGGGTTTTACATTAGGGTTAGGGCTTCAAACCTGCATTTAAAATTAGTGTTAAGGTTTCAAACTAGGGTTTTTACATTAGGGTCAGGGTTTCAAACTAGGGTTTAACATTAGGGTTAGGGTTTCAAACTACTGTTTTACTTTAGGGTTAGGGTTTCAAACTCATGTTTTACTTTAGGGTAAGGGTTTCAAAACTAGTTAGTTAAAAACCCAACCCTAATGTGAAACCCTAATGTAAAACCCTACTTTGAAACCCCAACCCTAATTTCAAACCCTACTTTGAAACCCTTAACCTAATGTAAAACCCTAGTTTGAAACCCTAACCCTAGTTTGAAACCCTAGTTTGAAACCCTAACCCTAATGTAAAATCCTAGTTTGAAAACCTAACCCTAATTTGAAACCCTAGTTTGAAACCCTAACCCTAAAGTAAAACAGTAGTTTGAAACCCTAACCCTAATGTTAAACCCTAGTTTGAAACCCTGACCCTAATGTAAAACCCTAGTTTGAAACCCTAACACTAATTTGAAACGCTAGTTTGAAACCCTAACCCTAATGTAAAACCCTAGTTTGAAAACCTAACCCTAATGTAAAACCCTAGTTGGAAACCCAAAACCCTAGTTAGGGTTTTACATTAGGGTTCGGGTTTGAAACCCTAACCCTAGTTAGGGTTTAACATTAGGGTTAGGGTTTCAAACTAGGGTTTTGCATTAGGGTTAGGGTTTTAAAACTAGGGTTTTGCATTAGGGTTAGGGTTTCAAACTAGGGTTTTAAATTAAAGTTAGGGTTTCAAACAAGGGTTTTACATTAGGGTTAGGGTTTCAAACTAGGGTTTTTCACATTAGGGTTAGGGTTTCAAACTAGGGTTTAACATTAGGGTTCGCGCTTCAAACTAGGGTTTTACATTAGGGTTAGGGTTTCAAACTAGTGTTTTACATTAGGGATAGGGTTTCAAACTAGGGTTTCAAACTAGGGTTTTACATTAGGGTTAGGGTTTCAAACTAAGTTTTTACATTAGGGTAAGGGTTTAAAATAGGGTTTTACATTAGGGTAAGGGTTTCCAACTAGTTTTTCAAAATAGGGTTGGGAGTTAAAACTAGGGTTTACATTAGGGTAAGGGTTTCAAATGAGTTTTTTAAAATTAGGGTTGGGATTTCAAAGTAGGGTTTCAAATTAGGTTTAGGGTTTCAAACTTGGCTTTTACATTAGGGTTAGGGTTTCAAACTAGGGGTTCAAAATAGGGTTAGGTTTTCATACTAGGGTTTCAAATTAGGGTTGGGGTTTCAAAATAGGGTTTAACATTAGGGTTAGGGTTTCAAACTAGGGTTCCAAATTAGGGTTAGGGTTTCAAACTAGTGTTTTACATTAGGGTTAGTGCTTCAAATTAGGGTTTTACATTAGGGTTAGGGTTTCAAACTAAGGTTTCAAATTAGGGTAAGGGTTTCAAATAGGGTTTTACATTAGGGTAAGGGTTTCCAACTAGTTTTTCAAATTAGGGTTAGCGTTTCAAACTAGGGTATCAAATTAGGGTTAGGGTTTCAAACTACTGTTTTACTTCAGGGTTTCAAACTAATGTTTTACTTTAGGGTAAGGGTTTCAAAACTAGCGCGTTAAAACCCCAACCCTCATGTGAAACCCTAATGTAAAACCCTAGTTTGAAACCCTAACCGTAATGTAAAACCATTGTTCGAAACCCTAACCCTAATGTAAAACCCTAGTTTGAAACCCTAACACTAATTTGAAACCCTAGTTTGAAACCCTAACCCTAAATTGAAACCCTAGTTTGAAACCCTAACCCTAATGTAAAGCCCTAGTTTGAAACCCCAACCCTAATTTCAAACCCTACTTTGAAACCCTTAACATAATGTAAAATCCTAGTTTGAAAACCTAACCCTAGTTTGAAACCCTAGTTTGAAACCCTAACCCTAATTTAAAACCCTAGTTTGAAACCCTAACCCTAGTTAGAATTTAACATTAGGGTTAGGGTTTCAAACTAGGGTTTCAAACTATGGTTTCAAATTAGGGTTAGGGTTTTAAAACTAGGGTTTTGCATTAGGGTTGGGGTTTCAAACTAGGGTTTTAGATTAGGGTTAGGGTTTCAAACTAGAGTTTCAAATTAGGGTTGGGGTTTCAAATTAGGGGTTTACATTAGGGTTTAGGGTTTCAAACTAGGGTTTTACATTAGGGTTAGGGTTTCAAACTAGCGTTTTACATTAGGGTTAGGGTTTCAAAATGGGTTTGAAATTAGGGTTGGGGTTTCAAACTAGGGTTTTAAATTAGGGTTAGGGTTTCAAACTAGGGTTTTACATTAGGGTTAGTGTTTTATATTAGAGTTTCCAAATAGGGTAAAAGTTTCAAACTAGGGTTATACTTGAGGGTTAGGGTTTCAAACTAGGGTGTCAAACTAGTGTTTTACATTAGGGTTAGGGTTTCAAACTAGGGTTTGAAATTGGGGTTGGGTTTTCAAACTAGGGTTAGGGTTTCAAACTAGGGATTTACATTAGGTTTAGGGTTTCAAACTAGGGTTTGAAATTGGGGTTGGGTTTTCAAACTAGGGTTTTACATTAGGGTTAGGGTTTCAAACTAGGGTTTCAAACTAGGGTTAGGGTTTCAAACTAGGGTTTTACATTAGGGTTAGGGTTTCAAATTAGGGTTAGGGTTTTAAAACTAGGGTTTTACAATAGGGTTAGGGTTTCAAACTAGGATTTCAAATTAGGGTTAGGGTTTCAAACTAGGGTTTTACATTAGGGTTAGGGTTTCAAACAAGGGTTTCAAATTAGGGTTGGGGTTTCAAACTAAGGTTTTACATTAGGGTTAGGGTTTCAAACTAGGGTTTAGGGTTTCAAACCTGGGTTTTACATTAGGGTTAGGGTTTCACACTAGGGTTTTACGTTAGGGTAAAAGTTTCAAACAAGGGTTCTACTTGAGGGTTAGGGTTTCAAACTAGGGTTTCAAACTAGGGTTAGGGTTTCAAACTAGGATTTTACATTAGGGTTAGGGTTTAAAACTAGGGTTTCAAATTAGGGTTAGGGTTTCAAACTAGGGTTTTACATTAGGGTTAGGATATCAAACTAGGGTTTTACATTAGTGTTAGGGTTTCAAACTAGGGTTTTACATAAGGGTTAGGGTTTAAAACAGGGGTTTTAAATTAGGGTTAGGGTTTCAAACTAGGGTTTTACATTAGTGTTAGGGTTTCAAACTAGGGTTTTACATAAGGGTTAGGTTTCAAACAAGGGTTTTACATTAGGGTAAGGGTTTCAAACTAGGGTTTCAAATTAGGGTTAGGATTTCAAACTAGGGTTCTACATTAGGGTTAGGGTTCCAAACAGGGGTTTCAAATTAGGGTTGGGGTTCCAAACTATTGTTTCACATTAGGGTTAGGGTTTCAAACTAGGGTTTTATATTAGGGTAAGGGTTTCAAACTAGGGTTTCAAATTAGGGTTAGGGTTTCAAACTAGGGTTTAACATTAGGGTTAGGGTTTCAAACTAGGGTTTTAGATTAGGGTTAGGATTTCAAACTAGGGTTTTACATTAGGGTTAGGGTTTCAAACTAGGGTTTCAAATTAGGGTTAGGGTTACAAACTAGGGTTTTACATTAGTGTTACGGGTACAAACTAGGGTTTTACATTAGGGTTAGGGTTTCAAAATAGGGTTTTACATTAGGGTTAGGGTTTCAAACTAGGGTTTTACATTAGGGTAAGGGTTTCAAACTAGGGTTTTACATTAGGGTTAGGGTTTCAAACTAGGGATTTACATTAGGGTGAGGGTTACAAACTAGGATTTTACATTAGGGTGAGGGTTACAAACTAGGGTTTTACATTAGGGTTAGGGTTTCAAACTAGGGTTTTACATTAGGGTTAGGGTTTCAAACTAGGGTTTTACAATTGGGTTAGGGTTTCAAACTAGGGTTTTACATTAGGGTTAGGGTTTCAAACTAGGGTTTTACATTAGGTTTAGGGTTTCAAACTAGGGTTTCAAATTAGGGTTAGGGTTTCAAACTAGGGTTTTACATTAGGGTTAGGGTTTCAAACTAAGGTTTTACATTAGGGTTAGTGCTTCAAACTAGGGTTTTACATTAGGGTTAGGGTTTCAAATTAAGGTTTCAAATTAGGGTTAGGGTTTCAAATAGGGTTTTACATTAGGGTAAGGGTTTCAAACTAGTTTTTCAAATTAGGGTTGGGATTTCAAACTAGGGTTTACATTAGGGTTAGTGTTTCAAACTAGGGTTTTACATTAGGGTTAGGGTTTCAAACTAGGGTTTTACATTAGGTTTAGGGTTTCAAATTAGGGTTAGGGTTTCAAACTAGGGTTTTACATTAGGGTTAGGGTTTCAAACTAGGGTTTAACATTAGGGTTCGCGCTTCAAACTAGGGTTTTACATTAGGGTTAGGGTTTCAAACTAGTGTTTTACATTAGGGATAGGGTTTCAAACTAGGGTTTCAAATTAGGGTTAGGGTTAGGGTTTCAAACTAGGGTTTTACATTAGGGTTAGGGTTTCAAACTAAGGTTTTACATTAGGGTTAGTGCTTCAAACTAGGGTTTACATTAGGGTAAGGGTTTCAAATTAGTTTTTTAAAATTAGGGTTGGGATTTCAAAGTAGGGTTTCAAATTAGGTTTAGGGTTTCAAACTTGGCTTTTACATTAGGGTTAGAGTTTCAAACTAGGGGTTCAAATTAGGTTTAGGGTTTCAAACTAGGGTTCCAAATTAGGGTTAGGGTTTTAAAACTAGGGTTTTACATTAGGGTTAGGATTTCAAACTAGGGTTTTACATTAGTGTTAGGGTTTCAAACTAGGGTTTTACATAAGGGTTAGGGTTTAAAACAGGGGTTTTAAATTAGGGTTAGGGTTTCAAACTAGGGTTTTACATTAGTGTTAGGGTTTCAAACTAGGGTTTTACATAAGGGTTAGGTTTCAAACAAGGGTTTAACATTAGGGTAAGGGTTTCAAACTAGGGTTTCAAATTAGGGTTAGGATTTCAAACTAGGGTTCTACATTAGGGTTAGGGTTCCAAACAGGGGTTTCAAATTAGGGTTGGGGTTCCAAACTATTGTTTCACATTAGGGTTAGGGTTTCAAACTAGGGTTTTATATTAGGGAAAGGGTTTCAAACTAGGGTTTCAAATTAGGGTTAGGGTTTCAAACTAGGGTTTAACATTAGGGTTAGGGTTTCAAACTATGGTTTTAGATTAGGGTTAGGATTTCAAACTAGGGTTTTACATTAGGGTTAGGGTTACAAACTAGGGTTTCAAATTAGGGTTAGGGCTTCAAACTAGGGTTTTATATTAGGTTTAGGGTTTCAAACAAGGGTTTAACATTAGGGTTAGGGTTTCAAACTAGGGTTTTACATTAGGGTTAGGGTTTCAAACTAGGGTTTTACATTAGGGTTAGGGGTACAAACTAGGGTTTTACATTAGGGTTAGGGTTTCACATTAGGGTTAGGGTTTCAAACTAGGGTTTAACAATTGGGTTAGGGTTTCAAACAAGGGTTTTACATTAGGGTTAGGGTTTCAAACTAGGGTTTTACATTAGGGTTAGGGTTTCAAACTAGCGTTTCAAATTAGTGTTAGGGTTTCAAACTAGGGTTTTACATTAGGGTTAGGGTTTCAAATTAGGGTTAGGGTTTTAAAACTAGGGTTTTACAATAGGGTTAGGGTTTCAAACTAGGATTTCAAATTAGGGTTAGGGTTTCAAACTAGGGTTTTACATTAGGGTTAGGGTTTCAAACAAGGGTTTCAAATTAGGGTTGGGGTTTCAAACTAAGGTTTTACATTAGGGTTAGGGTTTCAAACTAGGGTTTAGGGTTTCAAACCTGGGTTTTACATTAGGGTTAGGGTTTCACACTAGGGTTTTACGTTAGGGTAAAAGTTTCAAACAAGGGTTCTACTTGAGGGTTAGGGTTTCAAACTAGGGTTTCAAACTAGGGTTAGGGTTTCAAACTAGGATTTTACATTAGGGTTAGGGTTTAAAACTAGGGTTTCAAATTAGGGTTAGGGTTTCAAACTAGGGTTTTACATTAGGGTTAGGATATCAAACTAGGGTTTTACATTAGTGTTAGGGTTTCAAACTAGGGTTTTACATAAGGGTTAGGGTTTAAAACAGGGGTTTTAAATTAGGGTTAGGGTTTCAAACTAGGGTTTTACATTAGTGTTAGGGTTTCAAACTAGGGTTTTACATAAGGGTTAGGTTTCAAACAAGGGTTTTACATTAGGGTAAGGGTTTCAAACTAGGGTTTCAAATTAGGGTTAGGATTTCAAACTAGGGTTCTACATTAGGGTTAGGGTTCCAAACAGGGGTTTCAAATTAGGGTTGGGGTTCCAAACTATTGTTTCACATTAGGGTTAGGGTTTCAAACTAGGGTTTTATATTAGGGTAAGGGTTTCAAACTAGGGTTTCAAATTAGGGTTAGGGTTTCAAACTAGGGTTTAACATTAGGGTTAGGGTTTCAAACTAGGGTTTTAGATTAGGGTTAGGATTTCAAACTAGGGTTTTACATTAGGGTTAGGGTTTCAAACTAGGGTTTCAAATTAGGGTTAGGGTTACAAACTAGGGTTTTACATTAGTGTTACGGGTACAAACTAGGGTTTTACATTAGGGTTAGGGTTTCAAAATAGGGTTTTACATTAGGGTTAGGGTTTCAAACTAGGGTTTTACATTAGGGTAAGGGTTTCAAACTAGGGTTTTACATTAGGGTTAGGGTTTCAAACTAGGGATTTACATTAGGGTGAGGGTTACAAACTAGGATTTTACATTAGGGTGAGGGTTACAAACTAGGGTTTTACATTAGGGTTAGGGTTTCAAACTAGGGTTTTACATTAGGGTTAGGGTTTCAAACTAGGGTTTTACAATTGGGTTAGGGTTTCAAACTAGGGTTTTACATTAGGGTTAGGGTTTCAAACTAGGGTTTTACATTAGGTTTAGGGTTTCAAACTAGGGTTTCAAATTAGGGTTAGGGTTTCAAACTAGGGTTTTACATTAGGGTTAGGGTTTCAAACTAAGGTTTTACATTAGGGTTAGTGCTTCAAACTAGGGTTTTACATTAGGGTTAGGGTTTCAAATTAAGGTTTCAAATTAGGGTTAGGGTTTCAAATAGGGTTTTACATTAGGGTAAGGGTTTCAAACTAGTTTTTCAAATTAGGGTTGGGATTTCAAACTAGGGTTTACATTAGGGTTAGTGTTTCAAACTAGGGTTTTACATTAGGGTTAGGGTTTCAAACTAGGGTTTTACATTAGGTTTAGGGTTTCAAATTAGGGTTAGGGTTTCAAACTAGGGTTTTACATTAGGGTTAGGGTTTCAAACTAGGGTTTAACATTAGGGTTCGCGCTTCAAACTAGGGTTTTACATTAGGGTTAGGGTTTCAAACTAGTGTTTTACATTAGGGATAGGGTTTCAAACTAGGGTTTCAAATTAGGGTTAGGGTTAGGGTTTCAAACTAGGGTTTTACATTAGGGTTAGGGTTTCAAACTAAGGTTTTACATTAGGGTTAGTGCTTCAAACTAGGGTTTACATTAGGGTAAGGGTTTCAAATTAGTTTTTTAAAATTAGGGTTGGGATTTCAAAGTAGGGTTTCAAATTAGGTTTAGGGTTTCAAACTTGGCTTTTACATTAGGGTTAGAGTTTCAAACTAGGGGTTCAAATTAGGTTTAGGGTTTCAAACTAGGGTTCCAAATTAGGGTTAGGGTTTTAAAACTAGGGTTTTACATTAGGGTTAGGATTTCAAACTAGGGTTTTACATTAGTGTTAGGGTTTCAAACTAGGGTTTTACATAAGGGTTAGGGTTTAAAACAGGGGTTTTAAATTAGGGTTAGGGTTTCAAACTAGGGTTTTACATTAGTGTTAGGGTTTCAAACTAGGGTTTTACATAAGGGTTAGGTTTCAAACAAGGGTTTAACATTAGGGTAAGGGTTTCAAACTAGGGTTTCAAATTAGGGTTAGGATTTCAAACTAGGGTTCTACATTAGGGTTAGGGTTCCAAACAGGGGTTTCAAATTAGGGTTGGGGTTCCAAACTATTGTTTCACATTAGGGTTAGGGTTTCAAACTAGGGTTTTATATTAGGGAAAGGGTTTCAAACTAGGGTTTCAAATTAGGGTTAGGGTTTCAAACTAGGGTTTAACATTAGGGTTAGGGTTTCAAACTATGGTTTTAGATTAGGGTTAGGATTTCAAACTAGGGTTTTACATTAGGGTTAGGGTTACAAACTAGGGTTTCAAATTAGGGTTAGGGCTTCAAACTAGGGTTTTATATTAGGTTTAGGGTTTCAAACAAGGGTTTAACATTAGGGTTAGGGTTTCAAACTAGGGTTTTACATTAGGGTTAGGGTTTCAAACTAGGGTTTTATAATTGGGTTAGGGTTTCAAACAAGGGTTTTACATTAGGGTTAGGGTTTCAAAACAGGAGTTAAAAATTAGGGTTAGGGTTTCAAACTAGGGTTTTACATTAGGGTTAGGGTTTCAAACCAGGGTTTTACATTAGGGTTAGGGTTTCAAACTAGGGTTTTACATTAGGGTTAGGGTTTCAAACAAGGGTTTTACATTAGGGTAAGGGTTTCAAACTAGGGTTTCAAATTAGGGTTAGGGTTTCAAACTAGGGTTTTACATTAGGGTTAGGGTTTCAAACTAGGGTTTTACATTAGGGTTAGGGTTTCAAACTAGGGTTTTACATTAGTGTTACGGGTACAAACTAGGGTTTTACATTAGGGTTAGGGTTTCAAAATAGGGTTTTACATTAGGGTTAGGGTTTCAAACTAGGGTTTTACATTAGGGTAAGGGTTTCAAACTAGGGTTTTACATTAGGGTTAGGGTTTCAAACTAGGGATTTACATTAGGGTGAGGGTTACAAACTAGGATTTTACATTAGGGTGAGGGTTACAAACTAGGGTTTTACATTAGGGTTAGGGTTTCAAACTAGGGTTTTACATTAGGGTTAGGGTTTCAAACTAGGGTTTTACAATTGGGTTAGGGTTTCAAACTAGGGTTTTACATTAGGGTTAGGGTTTCAAACTAGGGTTTTACAATTGGGTTAGGGTTTCAAACTAGGGTTTTACATTAGGGTTAGGGTTTCAAACTAGGGTTTTACATTAGGTTTAGGGTTTCAAACTAGGGTTTCAAATTAGGGTTAGGGTTTCAAACTAGGGTTTTACATTAGGGTTAGGTTTTCAAACTAAGGTTTTACATTAGGGTTAGTGCTTCAAACTAGGGTTTTACATTAGGGTTAGGGTTTCAAATTAAGGTTTCAAATTAGGGTTAGGGTTTCAAATAGGGTTTTACATTAGGGTAAGGGTTTCAAACTAGTTTTTCAAATTAGGGTTGGGATTTCAAACTAGGGTTTACATTAGGGTTAGTGTTTCAAACTAGGGTTTTACATTAGGGTTAGGGTTTCAAACTAGGGTTTAACATTAGGGTTCGCGCTTCAAACTAGGGTTTTACATTAGGGTTAGGGTTTCAAACTAGTGTTTTACATTAGGGATAGGGTTTCAAACTAGGGTTTCAAATTAGGGTTAGGGTTAGGGTTTCAAACTAGGGTTTTACATTAGGGTTAGGGTTTCAAACTAAGGTTTTACATTAGGGTTAGTGCTTCAAACTAGGGTTTACATTAGGGTAAGGGTTTCAAATTAGTTTTTTAAAATTAGGGTTGGGATTTCAAAGTAGGGTTTCAAATTAGGTTTAGGGTTTCAAACTTGGCTTTTACATTAGGGTTAGGTTTTCAAACTAGGGGTTCAAATTAGGTTTAGGGTTTCAAACTAGGGTTCCAAATTAGGGTTAGGGTTTTAAAACTAGTGTTTTACATTAGGGTTAGGGTTTCAAACTAGTTTTTCAAATTAGGGTTGGGGTTTCAAACTAGGGTTTCAAATTAGGTTTGGGGTATCAAACTAGAGTTTTAAATTAGTGTTGGGGTTTCAAACAAGGGTTTTACATTAGGGTTAGGGTTTCAAACTAGGGTTTTACATTAGGGTTAGGGTTTCAAACTAGGTTTTTACTTTAGGGTTAGGGTTTCAAACTAGGGTTTAAAATTAGGGTTAGGGTATTAAAACTAGGGTTTTAGATTAGGGTTAAGGTTTCAAACTAGGGTTTTACATTAGGGTTAGGGTTTCAAACAAGGGTTTCAAATTAGGGTTGGGGTTTCAAACTAAGGTTTTACATTAGGGTTAGGGTTTCAAACTAGGGTTTAGGGTTTCAAACTAGGGTTTTACATTAGGGTTAGGGTTTCACACTAGGGTTTTACGTTAGGGTAAAAGTTTCAAACAAGGGTTCTACTTGAGGGTTAGGGTTTCAAACTAGGGTTTCAAACTAGGGTTAGGGTTTCAAACTAGGATTTTACATTAGGGTTAGGGTTTAAAACTAGGGTTTCAAATTAGGGTTAGGGTTTCAAACTAGGGTTTTACATTAGGGTTAGGATTTCAAACTAGGGTTGTACATTAGTGTTAGGGTTTCAAACTAGGGTTTTACATAAGGGTTAGGGTTTAAAACAGGGGTTTTAAATTAGGGTTAGGGTTTCAAACTAGGAATTTACATTAGTGTTAGGGTTTCAAACTAGGGTTTTACATAAGGGTTAGGTTTCAAACAAGGGTTTTACATTAGGGTAAGGGTTTCAAACTAGGGTTTCAAATTAGGGTTAGGATTTCAAACTAGGGTTCTACATTAGGGTTAGGGTTCCAAACAGGGGTTTCAAATTAGGGTTGGGGTTCCAAACTATTGTTTCACATTAGGGTTAGGGTTTCAAACTAGGGTTTTATATTAGGGTAAGGGTTTCAAACTAGGGTTTCAAATTAGGGTTAGGGTTTCAAACTAGGGTTTAACATTAGGGTTAGGGTTTCAAACTAGGGTTTTAGATTAGGGTTAGGATTTCAAACTAGGGTTTTACATTAGGGTTAGGGTTTCAAACTAGGGTTTCAAATTAGGGTTAGGGTTACAAACTAGGGTTTCAAATTAGGGTTAGGGCTTCAAACTAGGGTTTTATATTAGGTTTAGGGTTTCAAACAATGGTTTAACATTAGGGTTAGGTTTTCAAACTAGGGTTTTACATTAGGGTTAGGGTTTCAAACTAGGGTTTTATAATTGGGTTAGGGTTTCAAACAAGGGTTTTACATTAGGGTTAGGGTTTCAAAACAGGAGTTAAAAATTAGGGTTAGGGTTTTACATTAGGGTTAGGGTTTCAAACCAGGGTTTTACATTAGGGTTAGGGTTTCAAACAAGGGTTTTACATTAGGGTAAGGGTTTCAAATTAGGGTTAGGGTTTCAAACTAGGGTTTTACATTAGGGTTAGGGTTTCAAACTAGGGTTTTACATTAGGGTTAGGGTTTCAAACTAGGGTTTTACATTAGTGTTACGGGTTTGAAACCCTAACCCTAATGTAAAACTAAAACCCTAACCCTAGTTAGGGTTTAACATTAGGGTTAGGGTTTCAAACTAGGGTTTTTCATTAGGGTTAGGGTTTTAAAACTAGGGTTTTACATTAAGGTTAGGGTTTCAAACTAGGGGTTCAAAATAGGGTTAGGGTTTCATACTAGGGTTTCAAATTAGGGTTGAGGTTTCAAAATAGGGTTTTACATTAGGGTTAGGGTTTCAAACTAGGGTTCCAAATTAGGGTTAGTGCTTCAAATTAGGGTTTTACATTAGGGTTAGGGTTTCAAACTAAGGTTTCAAATTAGGGTAAGGGTTTCAAATAGGGTTTTACATTAGGGTAAGGGTTTCCAACTAGTTTTTCAAATTAGGGTTAGCGTTTCAAACTAGGGTATCAAATTAGGGTTAGGGTTTCAAACTACTGTTTTACTTCAGGGTTTCAAACTAATGTTTTACTTTAGGGTAAGGGTTTCAAAACTAGCGCGTTAAAACCCCAACCCTAATGTGAAACCCTAATGTAAAACCCTAGTTTGAAACCCTAACCGTAATGTAAAACCATTGTTCGAAACCCTAACCCTAATGTAAAACCCTAGTTTGAAACCCTAACACTAATTTGAAACCCTAGTTTGAAACCCTAACCCTAAATTGAAACCCTAGTTTGAAACCCTAACCCTAATGTAAAGCCCTAGTTTGAAACCCCAACCCTAATTTCAAACCCTACTTTGAAACCCTTAACATAATGTAAAATCCTAGTTTGAAACCCTAACCCTAGTTTGAAACCCTAGTTTGAAACCCTAACCCTAATTTAAAACCCTAGTTTGAAACCCTAACCCTAGTTAGAATTTAACATTAGGGTTAGGGTTTCAAACTAGGGTTTCAAACTATGGTTTCAAATTAGGGTTAGGGTTTTAAAACTAGGGTTTTGCATTAGGGTTAGGGTTTCAAACTAGGGTTTTAGATTAGGGTTAGGGTTTCAAACTAGAGTTTCAAATTAGGGTTGGGGTTTCAAATTAGGGTTTTACATTAGGGTTAGGGTTTCAAACTAGGGTTTAGGGTTTCAAACTAGGGTTTTACATTAGGGTTAGGGTTTCAAACTAGCGTTTTACATTAGGGTTAGGGTTTCAAAATGGGTTTGAAATTAGGGTTGGGGTTTCAAACTAGGGTTTTACATTAGGGTTAGGGTTTCAAACTAGGGTTTTACGTAAGGGTTAGGGTTTCAAACTAGGGTTTTACATTAGGGTTAGTGTTTTATATTAGAGTTTCCAAATAGGGTAAAAGTTTCAAACTATGGTTATACTTGAGGGTTAGGGTTTCAAACTAGGGTGTCAAACTAGTGTTTTACATTAGGGTTAGGGTTTCAAACTAGGGTTTGAAATTGGGGTTGGGTTTTCAAACTAGGGCTAGGGTTTCAAACTAGGGATTTACATTAGGTTTAGGGTTTCAAACTAGGGTTTGAAATTGGGGTTGGGTTTTCAAACTAGGGTTAGGGTTTCAAACTAGGGTTTCAAACTAGGGTTAGGGTTTCAAATTAGGGTTAGGGTTTTAAAACTAGGGTTTTACAATAGGGTTAGGGTTTCAAACTAGGATTTCAAATTAGGGTTAGGGTTTCAAACTAGGGTTTTACATTAGGGTTAAGGTTTCAAACTAGGGTTTGAAATTAGGGTTAGGGTTTCAAACTAGGGTTATGGTTTCAAACTAGGGTTTCAAATTAGGGTTAGGGCTTCAAACTAGGGTTTTACATTAGGATTAGGGTTTCAAACTAGGGTTTTACATTAGGGTAAGGGTTTTAAACTAGGGTTTTACATTAGGGTTAGGGTTTCAAACTAGTGTTTTACATTAGGGATAGGGTTTCAAACTAGGGTTTCAAATTAGGGTTAGGGTTTCAAACTAGGGTTTTACATTAGGGTTAGGGTTTCAAACTAAGGTTTTACATTAGGGTTAGTGCTTCAAACTAGGGTTTACATTAGGGTAAGGGTTTCAAATTAGGGTTGGGATTTCAAAGTAGGGTTTCAAATTAGGTTTAGGGTTTCAAATTTGGCTTTTACATTAGGGTTAGGGTTTCAAACTAGGTTTAGGGTTTCAAACTAGGGTTCCAAATTAGGGTTAGGGTTTTAAAACTAGTGTTTTACATTAGGGTTAGGGTTTCAAACTAGTTTTTCAAATTAGGGTTGGGGTTTCAAACTAGGGTTTCAAATTAGGTTTGGGGTATCAAACTAGAGTTTTAAATTAGTGTTGGGGTTTCAAACAAGGGTTTTACATTAGGGTTAGGGTTTTAAACTAGGGATTTACATTAGGGTTAGGGTTTCAAACTACTGTTTTACTTTGGGGTTTCAAACTAATGTTTTACTTTAGGGTAAGGGTTTCAAAACTAGTGTGTTAAAACCCCAACCCTAATGTGAAACCCTAATGTAAAACCCTAGTTTGAAACCCTAACCGTAATGTAAAACCATTGTTCGAAACCCTAACCCTAATGTAAAACCCTAGTTTGAAACCCTAACACTAATTTGAAACCCTAGTTTGAAACCCTAACCCTAAATCGAAACCCTAGTTTGAAACCCTAACACTAATTTCAAACCCTAGTATGATACCCTTATCCTAATGTAAAACCCTAGTTACAAACCCTAACCCTAATAAAAAAACCCTAGTTTGTAAACCCTAACCCTAATGTAAAAACCTAGTTTGAAACCCTAACCCTAATTTGAAATCCTAGTTTGAAACCCTAACCCTATTGTAAAACCCTAGTTTGAAACCCTAACCCTAATTTAAACCCCTAGTTTGAAACCCTAACCCTAATTTGAAACCCTAACCCTAATTTGAAACCCTAGTTTGAAACCCTTAACCTAATGTAAAATCCTAGTTTGAAACCCTAGTTTGATACCCTAACCCTAATTTAAAACCCTAGTTTGAAACCCTAACCCTAATTTGAAACCCTAGTATGATACCCTTATCCTAATGTAAAACCCTAGTTACAAACCCTAACCCTAATAAAAAAACCCTAGTTTGTAAACCCTAACCCTAATGTAAAAACCTAGTTTGAAACCCTAACCCTAATTTGAAATCCTAGTTTGAAACCCTAACCCTATTGTAAAACCCTAGTTTGAAACCCTAACCCTAATTTAAACCCCTAGTTTGAAACCCTAAACCCAATGTAAACCCCTAGTTTGAAACCCTAACCCTAATGTAAAAACCCTAGTTTGAAACCCTAACCCTAATGTAAAACCCTAGTTTGAAACCCTAACCCTAATGTAAAACCCTAGTTTGAAACCCTAACCCTAATTTGAAATCCTAGTTTGAAACCCTAACCCTATTGTAAAACCCTTGTTTGAAACCCTAACCCTAATTTGAAACCCTAACCCTAATGTGAAACCCTAGTTTGTAACCCTAACCCTAATTTAAAACCCTAGTTTGAAACCCTAACACCAATGTAAAACCCTAGTTTGAAACCCTAACACCAATGTAAAACCCTAGTTTGAAACCCTAACCCTAATTTGAAACCCCTGTTTGAAACCCTAACCCTAATTTGAAATCCCTGTTTGAAACCCTAACCCTAATTTGAAACCCCTGTTTGAAACCCTAACCCTAATATAAAACCCAGGTTTGAAACCCTAAACCTAATTTGAAACCCTAGTTTGAAACCCGAACCCTAATTTCAAACCCTAGTTTGAAACCCTAACCCTAATGTAAAACCCTAGTTGGAAACCCAAAACCCTAGTTAGGGTTTTACATTAGGGTTAGGGTTTCAAACTAGGGTTTTACTTTAGGGTTAGGGTTTCAAACTAGGGTTTTACATTAGGGTTAGGGTTTCAAACTAGGCTTTTATATTAGAGTTTCCAAATAGGATTAGGGTTTCAAACAGGGGTTTCAAATTAGGGTTAGGGTTTCAAACTAGTGTTTTACATTTGGGTTAGGGTTTCAAACTAGGGTTTCAAATTAGGGTTAGGGTGTCAAACTAGGGTTTTACATTAGGGTTAGGGTTTTATATTAGAGTTTCTAAATAGGATAAGGGTTTCAAACTAGGGTTTTACTTGAGGGTTAGGGTTTCAAACTAGGGTTTTACATTTGGGTTAGGGTTTCAAACTAGGGTTTCAAATTAGGGTTAGGGTGTCAAACTAGGGTTTTACATTAGGGTTAGGGTTTCAAACTAGGGTTTTACATTAGGGTTAGGGTTTTATATTAGAGTTTCTAAATAGGATAAGGGTTTCAAACTAGGGTTTTACTTGAGGGTTAGGGTTTCAAACTAGGGTTTTACATTAGGGTTAGGGTTAATAATTAGGGTTTTACATGAGGGTTAGGGTTTCAAACTAGGGTTAGGGTTTCAAACGGGTTTCAAACTAGGGTTTCAAAATAGGGTTAGGGTTTTAAACTAGCATTTTACATTAGGGTTAGGGTTTCAAACTAGGGTTTTACATTAGGTTAAGGGTTTCAAACTAGGGTTTTACATTAGGTTTAGGGTTTCAAACTAGGGTTTCAAACTAGGGTTTTACATTAGGGTTAGGGTTTCAAACTAGGGTTTCAATTAAGGGTAAGGGTTTCAAACTAGGGTTTTACATTCGGATTAGGGTTTCAAACTATAGTTTTACATTACGGTTAGGGTTTCAAATTAGGGTTTTATATTAGGGTTTCACATTAGGGGTGGGGTTTTTACTAACTAGTTTGAAACCCTAACCCTAAAGTAAAACATTAGTTTGAAACCCTAAAGTAAAACAGTAGTTTGAAACCCTAACCCTAATTTGAAATTCTAGTTTGAAACGCTAACCCTAATGTAAAACCCTAGTTTGAAACACTAACCCTAATGTAAAACCCTAGTTTGAAACCCTAACCCTCAAGTAAAACCCTAGTTTGAAATTTTTATCCTATTTGGAATTTCTAATATAAAACCCTAACCCTAATGTAAAACCCTAATTTGAAACTCTAACCCTAATGTAAAACCCATGTTGGAAACCCAAAACCCTAGTTAAACCCTAGTTATTTCAAACCCTAGTTTGAAACCCTAACCCTAATGTAAAACCCTAGTTTGAAACCCTAACGCTAATGTAAAACCCTAGTGTGAAACCCTAACCCTAATGTAAAACCCTAGTTTGAAACCGTAACGCTAATGTAAAACCCTAGTTTGAAACCCTAACCCTAATGTAAAACCCTAGTTGGAAACCCAAAACCCTAGTTAGGGTTTTACATTAGGGTTAGGGTTTGAAACCCTAACCCTAATGTAAAACTAAAACCCTAACTAGGGTTAGGGTTTCAAACCCTAACCCTAGTTAGGGTTTAACAGTAGGATTAGGGTTTCAAACTAGGGTTTCAAATTAGGATTAGGGTTTCAAACTAGGGTTTCAAACTAGGGTTAGGGTTTCAAACTAGTGTTTCAAATTAGGGTTGGGGTTTCAAACTAGGGTTTTACATTAGGGTTTCAAACTAGGGTTTAGGGTTTCAAACTAGGGTTTTACATTAGGGTTAGGGTTTCAAACTAGCGTTTTACATTAGGGTTAGGTTTTCAAACTAGGATTTGAAATTAGGGTTGGGGTTTCAAACTAGGGTTTTACATTAGGGTTAGGGTTTCAAACTAGGGTTTTACATTAGGGTTAGGGTTTAAAACTAGGGTTTAACATTAGGGTTAGGGTTTCAAACTAGGGTTTTACATTAGGGTTAGGGTTTCAAACTAGGATTTTACATTAGGGTTAGGATTTCAAACTAGGGTGTTACATTAGGGTTAGGTTTTCAAACTAGGGTTTTACATTAGGTTTAGGGTTTCAAACTAGGATTTTACATTAGGGTTAGGGTTTCAAACTAGGTTTTACATTAGGGTTCATCTATCACTATTTAAGTATAATGTTAATTTCCTTTATTCTTATTTCAGAGAATTTCCACAACATCCAATAAGTATTTGAGTGCATCTAGGAATATTTAGGCTACCTTTAGGGAGTATTTCATTACATTTTACAGTATTAAGTGAACTGTGAAGAAGTATTGGAGCTGTTCACATTGTGAATGAACACTTGGTCCTCTAATGTATTTGAATGTTGGTCATTACGGTGGCACTTAATTGAACCATGTATTTTGGGAGGTGGTACTTGATGTAAAAAGTTTAAGAGCCACTGCTGTACTCCATCATTAGGCATTCCTTCTTTGCTGCTGTTTTGATAATATCTTGAATCGGCTTCCCATCAGCCATTCCGAATTTTAGCAAAGAGCAGCCGTGTTTTCGATCCGCCAACATTTGGTGGCAAAGTGACCCAATTCTGCCGCGTGTGATGGTTACAAGCTTTTCAAGTTTTTTGCGATGGGTCTCTAATTTAAGTTCGACACTTGTCACCAGTATGAAAAACCTTTTGAACAGCTTTGCTGGCCGCCTAGCAACTGGGACCGAGGCTGTGTTCGTCTTTCGGCAGGCGTGGGCATCGCTTTGAAGCAGAACGACTGCACAGGGGGCTCCCAGGTTACCCGCCAATGTCCTTGAAGGCGTCGTCAGGAGCTTACGCGGCGTCCTGTCCGGCCTCAGGCTGATCCGCCTGAGCACAGAAGACGAAAGCGAAGGCAAGTGAGCGTGAGTTTGGCACGGTGACACGTTTTACATTTGCACAATGACTGTGAAAGCGACACGCCATGTGACGTGCTCATTTAGCTCCTGTCACACTTTCTCAGCCAGGCAACCTGAGAACGAATAAATCACAGTGTGAAAGTCTGCAATTACAGTAGTCTATCTACCCAGACCCAGGCTTGGTACACTAACCACAACTACAAACCATACTTTGAAATCCTTGTCTTGGACCCTAATCCAATTTTGAAATCCTGATTTCTTATTTTGAAACCATACCCTTGAGTTGAAACCCCAATCCTTTTTTGAAATGCTTAACATTGCTTGAGCCCCTAATTAAAAACCCTAACCCTGGCATTAAACTCTATATTTTGAAACCGTAACCCTAGCTAGAAATCCCATTTTTAAATCCTAGCCCTTCATCTAAACTGTCATTTGAAACCCTAACCCAACGTTTCAACATTAATTTGAATCCCCATTGTTTTCTTGAAACCCTAACTTGAAACAGTAAACCCTGTCTTCAAACTCTATTTTGAGAAACCTAAAATCCTGTTAATTCCCAAACTCTGAAATTAGACCATAGTTTGAAACCCTGTTTTGAAGCCCTAATTTAAAACCATAATCCTATTTTGAAACACTACTTTCAAATACTTCAGTGGTTTTGAAACCCTAATGTAAGAACCCCAAACTTTGCTGAAGACCAAAAGACAAAGTAGACTTTGTAATGAAATCCTATTTTGTCTTGAAGCCCTAATTTGAAAACCTAACCGTGGATTATAACCCTAATCCCATGTCGAAGTCCTAAACCTGACATGAAACGCTGATTTGAAACCCTAAAATTAACTTCAAACCCTATTTTGAAAACATTATCCAGACTTTAAACCCTAAATAGCTCTGGTTTGAATCAATGAATTTAACTTGAAATGCTACTTTGAAACCATAACTCTGTCTTGTAATCACAACAGAAAACTCAGACTTGAAAACCTCATTTGAAGCCCTATTTTATTCTTGAAACCCTACTGAGAAAGCCTAAAACTGGCTTAACACCCTACCTTAGGCTTGAAACCCTAATTTTGAACAACCGGAAACACACAGCGGCGAGTATAGCAGAGCTGATAAATGATTCATTTAGCTGTGAGTTGAGCAGAGTTTGTGTGATTTATGTGGGAACACTGGATTGCCGCACTTTCCCGTTTCCTCGCCGCATGGATGGTGAGCGTAAGATCCATTATGAAGACGTCAGACAGCAAGGTAGCGCCAAACATGTTGTTCCCTTGAATAAAGCACTTCCTCCGGGATCGGCTAACAAGCAGCAGTAGCAGCACATAGGAATGCGCCGCATCAATGAAGTGTGGAGAGTCGCATCATTTCAGCCCGTTTGGCCTAAAATTACCCTGGCAAATCTCATTTAGGGCCAATTGGTGTCATTTAGACCGAGCGGCAAGGTCACAGCGACTGCGTCGGCGTGCTTCCAGGACCGGAACGAGCGTTGGGCGTGTACTTTGCAACATTGTCGCCATGGAAACTGCACCATGTCACAGGGCAACATGCAAGTTATGGTGCGCAATTTGGTCTTGATGGAGAAAACATGAAGGAAACATGAACCAGTCGGAGTGACGGCTTTGGTCCAAGTTTTCAGCATTCCCACTTCAAGTGACTCGGACTGCACCAAAGTTCACACCCATGCAGACTGAGAAGAAGACATACTTTAAGTAAGTGTCTTTACTCTGGTATCTTTAAACTTCCCAGCCAATTGGGACTACTTAGATGACAATTGGCGAAGAAAAAATGAACTGGAAAGCAGCTCCTACTGGTCACTCCGGTGTTGCTTTGCGAGTTGAAAGGTGGACTGCACACCACAAAGGGGCCTGCGAGAGGTTTGACGAGGTCAAACTAAAGCAAATCAGATGAATATTCATGAAAGACTGCACAAATGAGAGATTTAATGTGCCAATTTAACGAGGAGGTCGGCGCAGAGGAGGGCTTTGGTCTAGATTCCGTCTCCCCGGAGATGAGGCATTCATCCCTGACTCCCGCCAGGAGGAAGCGGTGGCGGCAGCCATTTGACCAGCGTGAAGCGCGGACGTGGCCTGGCACGCGGCAGCAAAGAATAATGAGATGAGAAAGAATGCAACTATGCAGCAATGCGGCTATTACTCGTTCGCATGGCCTATTACGCCGAGAAAACAAGCAATCCCCCCAACACGGCAAATTAGGACACAGGAGAAAGAGGCCGTTATTGGAGATAGGAAATGATACGCAGAGTCAGTAATGGACTTCTTCTCGGAAGCCCTTCCTCGCCTTCTCTTCCTCACTCTTGTGTGGTGCGAGGCTAATAAAAGCTGTCGGATTTGAAAAGAGGTGAAAAATTATGCTCCAATCTTTTCTCTAGCTCGCCTGCTTGCAAAACAATTCAACCTAGAAGGGAGCAGCTGTGCAGAAGGAGACAGAGTCACTTATTTTAACGCAGTTTTACAAGTTAGAATAATATGACAACATTTTGGATTTAACCGTTTGTTCTCAATTCTCAATTTAACGTGTACAGTACAGTGAACTCACGCTACATCACGGTTCAACTTTTGCTTCCCTGTTATTAAGCAGATGGTTTAGTGATGTTTTTTAGTGGGGTTTTACCGTTTACAGGCTAGGGCTGTGCAATTAATCGTAATTCAATTACTATTTTACTTATTACTCTCCACAATTACAAAATCAGCATAATCGTAAAATAATAATAATCATAAAAATACAAATTTTGAGTTGTTTAAATTTATACATTTGCACCCTTTTTAAAATATATAATAATATAAAATAACTAATTCAATAAATTTTGTGTCTAAAAGTAACTTGAACAATTATAGTGTTTTTTCTTACCGATTCAACATCATCTTTCTCTCTTTCTCTCTTTTTTTGTGTGTGAGTATGTGCATGTGTGTGTGGGTGCGTGCGTGTGTGCATATGTGCGTGCGTGTGAGTTTGTGCTCATTAATTCTGAAACCTATTAAAAATTCCATACCCTTCACCTAAACCGAAGACTTCAGAATCCCGCTAGAGTCGTGCAGTTGTCAGGAGACCCGAGGAAGGATCAAAGCAAAGAGAGAAAAGTGAAATCCAGCGCCCACCAGACACCACCTACTGTACTACACACAGGTTTACAAACCAGAATCTTTCACTAACCCCAGAAGCATCTAAATTCCAACAAACTAGAGAGACCTCAAGAGACCAAAGGAAAGACTAAAGAAAGGAAGGAAGGAACCAAGCACAACCCCCCAGGACCCCCAGGCCTTGGCAGCGCCAGGGCACAACCCCCGGGCCCCGTGGGGGCCACCGGCCGGAGAGCAAACCCAGGAGCCCGGAGCGCTCCCCGCCCCAACACAGCCCGAGCCCCCAGCCCAAAGCAGCAGAACGGTGCACGGCAGGTCCACCAGGCACCCCACCGGCCCCCAACCCCCGCTCCCCCCATATAAAAGTCTGAGGTTGTTACAATCCTTCTGTTCTAGTTCCAGCCAACAGTATCTCTGTAGGGTTGTGCCCATAGAATGATATATTGTAGCTGGTTAGCTATATAGTAGTGCATAAAATTTGGTGCCTCTAAACATTTGGATTTTCTTTTCTGAAGAGTAGATAGATGCATCTTTGCTTTTTTTTTTTTTTTCCAGCAGAATTTTGTAGCGGACGAGTCCAGCGTCTAGAACCAGTTAGACGTAGGTTTGAATGGAATCATTGAGAATTTTTTTTTTATTTGGGGTAAAACTCATTTTAATGGTGGCTATTCGTCTTAGAGTAATAGGAGGATTATTCCAGCGCTCCATCAAATCCTTAAGCATCGAGTACATCTTCCAAAAGTAAGTTAAACTTCATTTTATTTATCTTATTACGTACATGTACATACTGTGTGTGTCTCTCGCTCTCTCTCTCTAACATACGTAGTACAGTACTGTACGTATTCTCTTTAAACATAAATTATAATACAAAATATAGCACTGAAGCAACTTACGAACAAATTCACCTTACGAACGATCGCTCAGAACGTAACTCGTTCGTAAGTTGGGGAGCGTCTGTAATCAACTTTTAGGGTGAGGAAGACTGGTGCATGGTCGCTAATAATAATAAGATGTATTTTTATAAAAAATATTTATCAGCAATAGAATTATTTGTTAGGAAAAAAATAAGTTCCTGAAAAAGACCGGTGCACCGCGGAAAATAAGGTAAATAACTTCTTAGTCGGATTTTTAAAGTCTCCAGCTGTCGACGAGGCCAAAATCATCCATATATTCCCTTATTACTTTAGCGGATTGTAATCGCCTTATACATGTCGTATTATTAGAACAATCAATTAATGGATTTAATACTGTGTTAAAGTCTCCTCCAATAATAATAATAGTAGAATTCGCTGCTAAATCTAACAGCTCAGAGAAAAAATTTGTGGAAAAAGGCCGGATCGTCATTATTAGGGGCATATAAATTACTAAATGTATATACTTTATTGAATATAGTTACCTGAATAATAATGTATCGTCCCTCTGGGTCTGTTACTGTATTATTTAGAGTAAAGAATAAATTCTTATGTATGAGTACGCAGACTCCTCTTTGTTTACTGTTATAAGAGAGTGAGTACACTTGACTGAAATTCCTGTCAATAAATAATTTTTCTTCTGATTTTTGTAGGTGGGTTTCTTGTAGGAGACAAATATCTGCTTTTAACTTTGAGAGATAGTCTAAATTTTTTAATTATTTTTGCCTGTGAGCGAGCGCCACACACATTCCAGGAAACCAGAGCTAATTTATGCATATTTTTTATGCAATATTTTTTACATTTCAACGTTTTCTTGTTTAGTACCAAAATAATAAATGATCACCCTAATCATGATTTCAATTATTACCAAAATAATGCACCTTCCATGTAGTACCTACCGTGTAGTGCGGCAACATGCCAGGCAACACTGACCTCCAATGGAAGGTAAGCAAAGTTATAAAAGAAGAAGAGCAAAAAGAAAAAAACGAAGCACTTCCAGTGATATTCTACAGTGAGAAAACATGCCTATCAATATTGTCGTATCCCTCGTTTGTATGTGTTGCTGCTCCGTGCGTGTTAAAGTAGTAGTCATTTCAAGATTTACAACTACGTCTATGTTATTTATATAGCCCCAATTTTGCAGATTTGAATCGCAAAGAGCAGATGCTCACATCAGAAAGCTGCGATACAACAATAAGTAAAAACCAACATCTCATTGCAGACAAATGTCCTTCCTATCTGATCTCGCCAAAATCTGTTCATCCAAATTCTGTTCTTATGAACTTGCCTCATGGAAATCTGCAGTCATCTGGAACTAAGAGAAACTGACAAGTCAACCCACCAACAGATGTGTGCGTCTGAAAACTCTTGATATCTGAATCAAAAGTTTTTCACAGCTGAAAGTCTCCATTTCTTTGTGTTTCCTTTCATGTTCGTAGTCGTGATTAGCCGCAATTTCCTCGGGTGTCAAAGGTCCTCCAAGAGCCCGTTATTACAGCGGACCGGCAAGAGCAAGACGTTATTGCGAGGAGACGAGCTGTGTAGTGGCCGGGCTCCGGTGAAGATGAAGTGTAATCACACAAGGAATGTTTCTGCTGGAGGGTCAGCATGAAGGAGCCACCAATGTAATAATTGGCGCTTACCTGGACCTACGAGGAGCCCCGAGCCACCCGGAATCCAATTAGCGGCACATCAAGCAAACAATGAACAAACTTGTAAATGATGGCCTGCCCCTGAATAAACACCAGCGAGTGTCCGAGGCAGCACTAAAAGTTTTTGTAGCGTGTAATAAATTTAAAACAAGGACGCAGCCGGCGATTTATGGAGTGGGGGTGGGGGATTTCTGAGATTATATCACCACGCCGTAATAAGACGCCGCCAATTCATCACGACAACCAGAAGCCTGAGCTCAGCAAAAGACTGCTTGCTTCTTTTCTTTTCTTTCTCGTCTGCGTTATCTTCTGGGCTCATCGGCCTGTGATGAAGGAACTTCCCAACAGAAGCAAGTGGAGATGCTTCATTCATGCATTTGTAGCACAGAGTTTCTTTCAGGAAGCAAAAGCAGCAGCTTCGCCATTTGGAATTACTGCAAAAATGCAAGACTTGGCATGAACACGAAGATGTTTGCTGAAAAAGGCAAAGAAACAATGAAAATATTTCATTCCGTCATACCATGAAATGTTTCTAATGAGACTCTGCGCACTGGAAAAAAGATTATTTGGACCAACTAAATTGTTACACCTCCATCCATTTGTCTAAAAATATATTTTTTATTTCAAAACGTTTTTTTTTTTTTTATGTGATCCCCATCAGAAGTATTCAATTTGCCTCAATCAAAAATCCTCCGCTCACTCCACTGGCTTCCCGTCTGCACCAGGGTTGAATACAAGGTTTCCCTCCTCACACACCAATGCCTCTATGGTCATGCCCCCCTCTACCTCAAAGAACTCCTCAATCCACAAAACACAACACGTTCCCACCGCTCTACCCACTTAAACCTCCTCCACACACCCAGGACTAAATTGAGGACCATGTGAGATAGGGCCTTTTGTGCTGCTGCCCCACGTCTGTGGAACGCCCTCCCTGACTCACTGACGGTACCACAATCTATTGACTGTTTTAAAAGAAGACATTTATTTTTAGCAGAACCTATGGTCCCCCCTCTTAGATGTTTTTTGTTTATTAACTAAGAAATGCATGCCATTTTCTTCTCTACTTGTAGCCCTTTGAGATCTTGAGATGTAAAGGGCGTTATAAACAGGCTTGGGGAGTAACGGAATACATGTACCACCGTTACGTAATCAGATTGCAATTTTTTTTTAAACTGTATTCCATTACAGTTACAGGAAAAAACATGTAATTAGATTACAGGTAAATTTATTAAAAATGGGGATTACTTTGAGGGATTACAATTTTTATGAAAGCTTCACGGACGGGAGGAGGAAATGGCGACTGGTATTCACTGGAACTTACTTTTGAGCGAAAGTTTGAGCTGAGAGTCCAGCGGCATGGTACGCGCTGTAGCTTCTTGCTAGCTAGCCCGCTAGCCTACAACCATAATGTGAGTTACACCTTCCAAACACAACTTCCTCCCATCAATTCACTATTTAAACATCATACACAACATATACACGGCTATACTTGTGACTGGGATAAAAGTTAATTTTGCAGTTGATGTCACACATCGTTCATTTTTATTTTTTTTTGTCTTCATGAGCATACTCAATATTGGAGTAATCCAAAAGTAATCTAGTTACATTACTGTCATGTTTGGTTTCTGTTTTTGGTTGTGTCTCCCCCTTGATCTTGTTGAGTGTAATCCTGCCCTTCCTCGTGTCAACCAATCCGTGCCCTCAGCCACTTGTGTCTTGCCCCAAGTGTGTCTTGTTGTGTCGTTTGTGTGTGTGTGTGTGTGTGTGTGTGTGTGTGTGTGTGTGTGTGTGTATACAGTATATGGTCTCCTGTCTCCCCTCTGTCTGGGTTGGATCAGTGTTGCTGTCACCACTCTGGTATTTTGTTGTTACTTTGATTTTTGGTCTTTTCAGAACTTTGTTGGTTTTGTTTATTTAGAGTTTTACGCAGTTCCCCTGTTAGTGTTTTTGTTAAGTAAATTGTGTTCAGTAGTACATGCTTCCCTGCCGTGGTTCGCCTGCCTCCCTGCATTTGGGTCCTCCAACTCTGCGTCGTGACAGAATGATCCAACCGAAAACAAAACCAGCAAAGTTCTGAAAAGACCAAAAATCAAAGTAACAACAAAACACCAGAGTGGTGACAGCAACACTGATCCAGCCCAGACAGAGGGGAGACAGGAGACTATAAACACACACACACTAATGACACAACAAGACACACTTGGGGAAAGACACAAGTGGCTGAGGGCACGGATTGGTTGACACGAGGAAGGGCAGGATTACATTCAACAAGACCAAGGGAGACAATCAACCAAAAACAGAAACCAAACATGACAATTACTTTAATATCATGGTAATTGGATTTCGTTACTAACTCAAAAATTTTAGCAGGTAACTTGTAACTGTAATGGATTACATTTGAAAAGTAACCCTCACAACTCTGATTATAAATAAAATGCATTATTATTATTATTATTATAAAATATACATTAACACAATGGCAACAATGTCATTGACCTTTTTCCCTTCTAATTTACTTCTTCCTTATTCTTTTCTTGCCCTATGAGTTACCTTCTTGTCCTTCTCTCTTCCTTGCGACTTTATTTCTTGCTTCCTGACCAGGGATTAGAACCCAGAACCTGCAATGTGAGCCAGACGTTCTAACCAATCATCCGTCGTGCTGTTCCTACGTCTTATTCTTTCTTGCCTTACTGAGTGTCCTTTGTCCTTGCTTCCTTTTTGTTAACTTACTTTCTGCTTCCTTCCAAAATACATTCTGTATAGTAGTTGTCTACTTAAAAGAAAGACATTTAAATTGTATTTTTTTTGTTTTAACCAGTTTGTTGAGCAACAACGTCTTGACTTTCTTTGCGCTGTATTAGTGGACGGTTGAAAGGAATCCACTATTAATCTGTCTTGAATAACGAGCTTCCCAGCTTGATTTAAGAGCCATTGCTGGGTCGTTTTTGGCATTGTTTTGCAAAATTTGAGTCATGAGCAAGCTTTAGATATGACACTTGAGTCTGGTGGTAAAAAAAATTGAACAACGAAGTTACTGTAATGCTACCACATGGTAGCCAGCATCATTGCTGCTCTTCTAGCTGTTTATTAAACAGGAAAAAACAATCAAACACACAAATACAAAATGCCAGCACTCACAAGAAGCTCATGTAGGCCACAACTCACGCCCAGCGATTCACACTTAAACTAACCGGCCAAGTGGCTGAGCCACTCAAAAGGCACACATCCAACATTATACAGTAGTTGTTGTGTCCTGGTGGACAGTGATTACACTTTATAAAACCATTTATCTAGAAGTTTCTTTTTTTCAAACCTAGCAAAAAATTGTACTGCTTTTTTTGTGGGGGAGCTGGAATAGATGAATAGCTTTTCAATAAATTTTAATGTGGAAAATTTATTTGATATACAGTAGTGACAGAACTGTACATGCTGAAGCTGTCGACATCCACATTTTTTACAATGAAATGTTTAGCTATGAAGCACACGTAATTGGACAGAGACAATAGGAACTATCGACTGTGGATAGCAGCAGCATAACAATGTAAAGGCATTGAAACACACAGCCTTGAAATGAAAACAATACGGTAAAACAAGGTCTTTGTGCACTTTTGTTGCCGTGCTGGCGCAGCCGGCCGGCGTCACGATTCGATGAGGGATTCGTCCTCTACTGTCGGCCCACCGCGGAGGCCGAGGTGTTAATTATCTCAGGACTTCTTAAATCAAGCTGTCACGCGTGTTTGCCGTTCAGGACGATAAGGCCGATCAGTCTTTGTCTGCCGGCCGGCTTCCCTCGGGGAGCAGATGATGTTTATCTGCACTGGCTCTGATTATTCTTTTCCAAAATGTGCATCCTCGGGCTACATTGCTCGAGTGCTCACGTCCATCCGCTTCGACCTCGCCTCGGGATTTGAAACATTGGCGCCAAATCCAAGTGCTTTAGTGACAGTTGGTGTGACACACATTTGCCTCGTGTATGAAACGTGCCTACAAGACACTTTCGAGTCCACTTTAGAACAAAAAAAGGACACGCAGGAAGTTGCAAGCGGTCGGACTGAAGGTAAACGAATGCGTGGGAGGCGCTGGTGGGAGTTTTTTTGTGGCGCTCTAACGAGGCGGATGATTAGCGTGATGAATGGCGTCCGTGAACAAAGGTCTTGCGCCGGTGATCAGCAAACCTACTGATGAGAACATCTGCTTGCTCTTGGTTCATTTCATGTCATATCACTGGCAATGGCTTGAAGCGCTCTCACGTCGGCTGAAGTTGCACAGCTGTTGCTTCGCCCACGCGACACACGCGTTTTGATACATCGCGGTTCATCGTTCACGCTCTCACTATATGGGTTGTTACGGTATACAGTTTTGCTCAGATGGTATTTCTTTCACAATTGAAATGAATGACAATCCGTTCCACCTCCCTCCGAAAATACAACAAAATGTTTCTAATGTGTTTCAATAAGAACAGTACTTCATAAGCATGTCGCTATCAAATATTTTTAGAATTGATAATTCTATCAATATTCCATCGATTAATCAAATAACCGGAGGCAATTTTATTTTGCATTCAAGTATATTAGAAAACAATTCCTCCCCCACCTCGCCCACCCCCGTTGCTTTTTATGAACTAGTTATTGTTGTTGAGTTGGTATTGTTTTGTGATTAAAAAACAACTCCACACAAATTTTGCAGTATCACACGATGAATTGATGTTGTGCTCACCAAAGTTTTTTAAACTGATTCAGTTACTGGTTCAGTCATTGTTTTCCAATTTTTTGCAAAAAATCTTATTTTGATTTCCACACAAAACAATTGAGTCTGCTTTCATGAAGGACTGCAGAAATCAGAATAATTACTGACTGTTCAGGCTGAAATCAGATCAGTTTTAAGATAAACAATGGCTCTAAAACAATTACTTGGATATTCAATTACAGTAGTTGTTGAGTATTTTGATTATCAATTAATTGTTGATTAATCAATTACTTTTGTCAACTCTACTTCATAGCATTGTACTTCATAAAAACAAACATTAACAGCATCATTAAATAAATAAATAAACTTAAAATAATTAATTTGTCATGATTAAGTCATAGTGCGGCCCCTTGAGGTGTGTGCGCTTTGGCCACCAGGAAACAGTACAGAATACAACATAATATACAGATATTAATATACATAAAGCCTACAATTGACACAGTAAAAATGAAGTAAAACATATTAACAATAGGAACAAAAAGAAAAAGTAAAACAACATGGCTCAATTGACATTATACGTGTGAATTGATCACTTTGTTGAGTTCTCGATGGCATTCATTTGGTATAAATGAGATTTTTACAGACAATGATACAGATATAGGACTGGAAATGGAGAAGCCAGTCACAACTGCTTAGTAAGCGGTAGTATTATTAGATTGTTGAGGATTGTTATATTGTCTGTCTACATGTGTTGCGGCATTGCTTGTGTTCGAATATCAATTGCTTTAATGGCATAACTGCTACGATATCAACGGGGCGTGATGTCCATGTGACACAAAAATGTGCTCGCTTGTCCACATTCAAGACCCAGCCCACTGGCCAGTAATCAAATGGAAGCCTGGCTCGCCATTGGCTCAGCAGCATGTGGGGCGGGATCACTGCACGAGACAGATCAACCTTTAAAGCAAAACAGGTGTACCCTGGCAAGAAAAAGGCCGTAAAAATGTCTCTAATTGTTGATCCTTGGTGTATTTTCACAACAGCATGCCACTGACAAATTATTAAGACGCCTGGGAACTCTTTTAAATTGTGACAAAAATGTATTCTATCTCCTTTGAATCTCCCTGTTGAGCAGGTTCACTTCAGAGCCTCACACACATACACACATAAACATGTCAGCCTCCCTGGCGTGTATGAAATGTGAGCACAGAAGAAGAAATGTTATCCGTCTCCCACGTGGCTTATTTGTGCTCGAGCAAACAACGCAGCGCTGGCACATTTTTCAAGCTAATAACGCACAATAAGAACAAATTGTGCAGCTTTAATGACAAACAAAAAAAAAATTCAACAGTTGCCTCCCATTTCATGCCCTTAAAGCTGGCATGTTTCACCACATGGCCATTATTTGGATTATTTATTTTGCACTCATAGTTTGTGAACGTCAACATGAGGACTTCTAGGCTACGTTCACACAGGTTGCAATTTAAAAGCTGGAATGATCTTTTCAGATCAGCCATTTTTAAAATGTGATCAGCAGGCTCCCTCTAGTGGTACATGAAAGAATCACAGTCCAAGGACAGCTCAATTGTATTTAACTTTAAAGTCGAGCGCATTAGCATTTAATCTTCGAGTACTATTTATTTTTAAACATTTATCAACAACATACAATTTTCGTTTGACTTTTAGGTGCATTACATTTCAAATCGGATCCTTTTGATTGATTTTCAGATTACAAGGAGCGACGTGAGATGAGATTGAAATGATATCAAAATAGTCTGCAGTACTACTTTTTGCGTTAGTAGTTTACTTTGATGTACTGTATGTTTAAACCTTGCCTTACATGTTTAATTAATTGTTCCGTGACTAAGTTCATAACTCAATCTACTTTGTATATGGAATACATTTTTCCCATTGAAATGAAGTGAAATGCCATGAACCCACTACAGCCGTCCCCAAAATACCACCATTTATTTTGGTATTTTTTTCCTTATAAAAAATATCAACATATAAAAACATCATAAACACAAAGTCCAAATCTGATTTTGCGGACATTAGCCTCCATATACGGGCTGACTTTAGTGTCACTGAATCGCCATGACTACTGAAGTCACTTTTTTCCTTCTAGTAATTGCAGATGTTTTGTGGCTCTTAGTATGTTTTCATCTCGACGACGTTCAAGGTGGTCCGCAAATGGATTGACGCGACCAAGGATGAAGATGCGAGCCGACGGCTGACTGACAGTAAACTCGTGGTCCACGCCAGATCGGGCCGCTCACAATTACCCGGCTCTCCGTGTGACCGTGACCTCCAGTCGGCTCGGATTAGCTCCCGCTTTGAATCTCGCCGCTGCAGAAGCGAGGTGCGGAACGCGGCAGGAGGCGAGGGCGCCGCATAATTGACTTTGGATTCAGGTGTGGGGGGCATGTCCAATCGGTGGCGCTTGCGAACTGCTTTCATTCCATGCTGAATAAACAAAGACAAACGCAGGCGCTCACAACTTTTATGATGTCATCTCTTAATGCTTGCCCATAATCGACTGACTCAGAAAAGCAAAATAGCATTCCCCAGCAGATCATATATTTTTAAACAATCATTTTATGGGTTCTTACAGTATACAGGCAAGTCCAAATTTATAGTAGAAGATGTGCAACATAATTAACTAGGGATGCACGATAATATCGGTAGCCGATAATTATCGGCAGTCATCGACCAATTTGACATCATACAGATAAACCAGATAATAAAGAAATCCTCCGATAATAATAGACATGCCACGTTGGTCCATCTGTTGTGGTTGTGGCTCAAGTTGTGGCCCACTCCTCCACCACTCCCCTCTCCTCTAATAATAATAACTATTTAACACGTATTAACATAACAAGTTTATACTGTATTGTGGACACCTGTATTTTCTTTAAGTATGGGCTTTTCACTTCTTGTTTATGAAACAATATTTTCGCAATATTTTCTGGGGCAATTTATTGTCAAGCAAATTTTGTTATCATGACTGTCCTACTCAGCACATGACTTGAGTTACATGACTGTGGCTTTTTTTCATGACGTTTGTCATTCACTGCATGAACTGCGTCATCAACGCCGACTTTCTACTACCTTCCGCAACATACATCATAAATAAACATACTCTGTTGTAGTGTGATGTGTCTAAACATGTTGGCATTCCTCTCCCTCATAATCAACCTAACAAACAGAGATTCATCACCTAATCTATTCTTTACCTTCTACAAAAAAAGCTGTGCTGATTGCCAATCAAAAACAATGCAATAACGGCCGTGGCTCAGCGTGTAGAGACGGTAGTTCAGTAACCAGAAGGTCGGCTGTCATGTGTTGTTGTGTCCTTGGGCAAGGCACTTCACACACATTGGCTCCAGTGCTACTCACACTGGTGTATGGAAGGTGCAAATGTTTGGTGGTGGTCGGAGGGGCTGTAGGCGCATAGTGGCCTCGCTTTTGTCAGCCTGCCTCAGGGAAGCTGTGGCTACTTAAGTAGCTTAGCGCCATTACAGTGTGAATGTGTGAGTGCAAGAATAATGTATCCATTGTGAAGCGTCTTTGAGTTTCTAGAAAGAAAAGCGCTATATAAATCTGATGCATTATTATTATTATTATAACAGCACCATCAACAGCCATAGTAATGGTTGACTAATGGGAATATCACATGCAAGCTTGGCATCATACTCTTCCACGCCTACTCGCTGAAAAACATATTGACAAATATATTTTGTCAGTGGCAGTGAATCGAGTCAAGATTCCAATTTGTAACTCTTTGGTTCACTTTTACAGTAAAATACATCTTGAAGTGACAATAACAGCTTGAAGCAAACATGCTTTGCCTTTTAATTCTAGAACTGTAGAGCAATAATCTTTTCACCTCCTCAAATGTTATCCATATAGTCTTGTTCCATTTCTTGACAGCAAGAGAGTGAGAACAGGCACAAAGGAACACTTGGGAAAAAGTGGATTAAGTTTAAGTGTGTTTTAAATTAATAATGTTTAAAAGCCCTCAAAAAGAAGATTCATTAAACAGTGGACACAACATTCAAAAGAGCAATTCCGCCTGGTCACCAGGTCCTAATTATGTAATACGTTTTCCCAGAAGTCCATACATAAGATTAGTATAATAAGACAAGTTCACTTGCAACGTTGACAAACACAACATGTGTCGTAACACATCCATCAGGTTTAGCATTGAGCAGCCAAGTCACGTCTGCTTGTCTACACGTACCATAAACACACACAACTACTTTCACACACACTCACACATACTTAGCTCTGCCTAGTGCCTAATGCTGGGATGCTGAGGCCTATCGAAAGCCTCTTATTATCATTCAGGCGACCTTTGTAGAGCGCTTGAAAAGTCTCGGAGCACAAGTATCTGACGGCGTCACGCCTCGGAAAACAGCTCATCTCGGAAACGTCGCATTTACATCAGCAGCGTTCTTGTGGAGAGGCTGTGTGTGTTGGCCCGAAAAAATGCAGAGTACATGATGGAGTAACAAACAAGATGCCGAAACCAATAAATTGAATTTATTAAAGGAGATATTTATTTTATGATAGAGATTTGGGTTTGCAGGGCCTCCATGAGACCAGAATCAAAATCTGATTTCAGGGCCCTCTAGATCTACCAATAATATTGATTATTAATCATTCAATGTTGAATTTTCCATTTAGGAATTAAAGTGAGTATAATAAACAAACAAAAAAAGAAATAACGTTGCAAGAGCTGAAAGGGGTTGATTTATAAAACATTCCAAGCAATAAAGAACTAAGTAGAACACTGAAGTTGCCTAAGCCTAACAAACTGCAAGCGACCCCCCCCCAAAAAAAATCCCCTAGCTATATAAAAATAACATAAGAATGCACCACCCATAACCACTTCTTTCGGTCAGAGTGCAAGTACTTACATTTGATTACTTGTCGATAATAAGTGCTGACACTTGGTAACACTGGGTCTTGCAATTGTGATGACAATGTGTTTTATTTTAACCAAACATTGTTCAAAACACCGACTTCGACTTCTGTTTAATACGGTCTACATTTCACTTAAAAATAACACCTTTTAGAGCAACAAATTGTTGCAACTGACATTTGTACACTAGATTTGACAAACAGGCTGTGAGGTGCTATCAGTGTTCTAGTATCCAAGTATTTTTACGCAGTTGCGGCGTTCATAACCATTCACTGATTCTGTTCCCAAATATGTCCATGGCACTTAACTGACTATCTTTCAAAGCATTACTGGCTTACAATAACCATTTGACTCTGTATTTAACCATATAAAACACTATAAACATTGACGTTACTTACTATTTGCAGTTGCAGGAATGTTCCTTCTCTTCAGCATCAGTAGCTGCAGGATGGGAGCTAAAATGGTGCTTGGACGCCCCCATGTGGACGGAAAGTGAAGTGCATTTGGGGAATCTTTAAACGGGAAACATTAAAAACACTGCACGTTTTTGCGTTAATAGGAAGAATTAAATTACGCTAATAAAATGTGCGTTCCCACGTTTTAGTCCTATTTTAAATTTACAACCATGCAATTAGCAAGTGCATTAGCCAAGTCATTTTTTTCCCCTAAATGGCAATCATTCGCTTGCCACAAACCTCATTTTACGACTAGTAATTACCTCTTAATCTATGACACTTTTTTTTTATAGCCTACTTCTTGTTGCTACTTTTAGAACATCACTGAGTCCAAATTACTCACCTAAAACATATCACAATTCCACAAACACCAAATGGACATGATTAGCATTACTAGCAACCATAGCTAGCAACGAGCGAGGACCATAATAGGGCTGGTCACAATAGGTGCCCAGCATTTGCTTAAGTTAATTTATCAATTAAAAAGGATATTGACAATTCCAAGTCCCGAGATTACGTCATGAGACAAAATGGCGGTCATCTCGATAAAATGACGCTCTCCGCTTATTGAAAAGCATTGGACTTTAAATCATTGTAATTGGATGTGAGGATTATTTTGATTTCAAAATTTGATCAAATGTTATTTGGCTACTATACAATCTGCCTGGTTTGTGTAATAGCCACAGGCAAAAGCAATACAATACACTGTTTGCTTTCACCGTATTAAAAGCATTTGCATTGTGTTGCATTGGGGAAATATAGATGCCCAGATGTTCAGAATTGTCCATTGGATACACTACACTGTAGTGACTACAATATTAAAGGATTTGTACTTTGTTACTTCCCTCCACTGATGTTCGCATTAGCTTTAATAGATCACCACATGATTCCCGAGCGCGGCGCTGCTGCTGCTCACCGCTCCCTCAGGGGATGGGTCAAATGCGGAGAACAAATTTCGCCCCACTTAGATGGGTGTGACAATCAGTGGATCTTATCTTATCTTTATAGTACAGATTTGTGGTAATGCAATTAAAATATTGTTCAATAGAACCAAAACCAGACAAGAAGCCAGTGTTCAGTGTTCAAATAAGTTCCTTTATACGGTGATTTCAAATGATGACTGACATGGACACTTTCAGTGCACTTTGTTCTTCATTATTGGTGTGCTTTGTATCCATGGATGACAACCCCCCAAAAAACTAAGACAATAGATTCATTGTGGTCAAAAGTCACAAAAATATAGTAACCTTTCACCTTTACAAAATGTTGTCCAGACTGTATAACACCGCTTTCGTCTATTTAAACCTCCTATTAACTTTGGGGTCAATTTGACCACATTCAATGTTACATAATTTAAAGGAGACAATTTAGCAGAGAATATAGTTCAGCCTGCTTTGTGCACATCATGGTTGAACGCATTGGTGCTGCTTCAGGTCAGTTTGGACCAAGGTTGTCTAAATATGCAAACTAACTGACACGCAAGAAACTGTTCGTGATTATTTAACAGCAGACCAGACTTAAAAATGTTGTCATGTTAATTCACTACTATTACTTTTTTCAATTGTCCCCATTAAAAAGTAATCTACATGGAAAAAAATTGTCACTCCTTCAAAGACAAAAGGTTAGGAAACGAAAAGGGCACCAGGAGGGTTCAAGAAAAACAAACAAACACTGCATTCACATAAAAATGAAATTTCTCAGATTGGATGAAATGTAGTGAGCCTCCACATATTTGCGAATATACCAATTCAAAATAAAAATATTATTATCGCACTATCTTGGCGTTACGGAAGTGAGTAGAGATGTAGGCAAAAGTAGTGCTTTGGCGCTTACCTTGAGGTATCTTAACATGAAGCAATGTCAAGGTGAATTGAGGAGTTTAATCCAAAGTCATGATTTGCCACCATCTTTGGTGCCAAGGAACTATTTTTTGAAGTGAGGTGAAAAGTTTTATCTAGACAACAGTTGTGTTGCTGTCCACATGCCAAGAAGCTATGGTGAAGTGGTGTCTTGGTGACAAAGAAAGTATGTACGAGTTGAGGAATCTTATTTTGACAAAAACAGTACTTTGCCGTTATTGTCGGCTACTTTCCAATGGCAAATAGCGAGGGTTCAGTGTAACTCAAAATCATCAGCTGCTCTTGAGTCTCTTGGTGTGGAGGACGGCAGAGTCATTGTCCTCTTGGTCGGCGTCGCTGGCCGTCCATTTCTGCTTGAGCTCCCGTCGCTCTCGTCTCTGATCCATTTCCTCCAGCTCCTCTGCAAAGAGCGTCTTGAGTGCCGGGATCAGAGTCGGGAGGACTTTCAGGTCTCCCAGACGCACCTGGCAGACACAAGAAGGACCTCGTTACTGCATTCTTACAGTGAACTCCCTTTTTTCATGAGGTACCCACCCGTAAAAGTTAAGTGTGGTCACATAATTTAAACTCATAAATCAAGCCTTTTAAAGACAAAATCAAGGGTGCGATCAGTTGCCTCACCCGCATGTGGTCGAAGGAGATGCCCACTCGCTCGGTGAAGTCGTCGCTGAAGACCGGGATCTTGGCGTAGCGTTGGCTGAAGTGATTCAGCATGATGAAGTCCGCCTGCATCCTCATGCCCACGTCGATAGCCTGCGAAGTTGTGCTGTCCGGGTGGGGGCGAAAAAAGAGTCACGTAAGCACCATGACATCAGTCAAAATTCACACTTTCATTCAAACACAGAATAGCAACTGAGAATCACAGATTTTCTGACAGCCCCCCCCAAAAAAAGCTTCTCTGCATGGCATCACCTACACTGGGAAGTAGGAAGTTCAAGCAAGCTCGTTGCTACCTAGGCCACACCAGCCAGCTAGCAACCAGATTCTGCTGGCTTGTGGAGTCGCTCCTAAGTCAGTAATCATCGTCTCTATGGCAGCGAATAAGCCAAAACTTCTGTCGGGTCTCGTTCTCATGAAGGGATAATGAGTAAAGAAGCAGAAGCAATGCTAATTGCGAAGCTAACCCAAGAGTGAAATGTAATCCATCACCGGAAATAAGTGCTCGGGTGATGAAGTGCACTTTGCACAGACGTCTGGCTGGAACCCGTGCTGAAGCAGACGGGTATCCAATTTTGAAAAAAAACAAAAGCAGACATTTAACTCTTTCACTGCCGTCTTTTAACGTCAAGTAAAAACCTACGGAGGGCCGCCAATGACGTTAAAAGACATCATTCAATTTTTTGTAATTTTTTTTTTTTGAAACGGGTGGAGGAAAGCCTTCCCCAGCTGTGTTGAAAGTTTCAAGCAGGTCTAGTGAGCCTAATGACTATTTTTGGCCCTTAGATGGCAGCAATGACTCTCTTTTGACAAGATTGGGTAGGCGTCAGCAGAAGACGTGAGGCGGGGCTAGAGTGTTGAGGGGGACAATGGCTGAAGAAGCCATAATGGTGACCGGTTTGCAAGCAGCTCACGGTCGAGCCGTTTTTTTCAAAGACGAAAAGCATCGACCAACGCTATAAAGAGCACATTGATGACGACGATGATCATCATCGATGATGATGATGATGGTGACTCCGAGGTTGACGGCGAAGTTGGAAGCGTTGACGCGGCGGCTATGACGACGTCATAAAAGGTTCACGAGCTAGCGATGCCAACACCGGAAAACGCGGAGCACAACTGAGCACGCTCAGGTGGACGTTCAATCGGACGACGAAGAGTGCCCCGAGTCCAATGCATATTCATCGGAGGAGTGTGTACAGTCTGCTACTTGCTATTCCCCGGAAAAAAAGGCCGTCTGCACGCGAAACGGACAATGGAAAGTGAAAGTAATCTGTTGTCCAAATCCGGCTGAGTCTCCTTGCACGCAGGAGAGCGTTACAAAAAGAAAAACTGTATTTGAAACATCCACATAATTGTAAATAGTACCACAGTTGCACACATTTGTAAATAGTTTGCGAAATTGTTTTGTCAAATTGTTACACTGTTGAATGGAAATAAACGTATTTTGCAAACTAAAAACACTTTTTCATTGTTGGTGGTGGTGTATTACAGAAGTAAAGCACTATTTAGGTGTTTGTGGCATCATCATTGATTTATAATATCACTAATGTTAATTGTTACAACAGAGACCTAAATTCTGATTTTGGCTTTGGAGATTTGCACAATAAATGTACTCAAAATTACATTATAATAGATTTTTTTTAAATAATCAATTTAGCTTTACTAAAGTACCATAATAACCCATTCAGCAATAGTGAGTTTGTCTAGCTTGTCCAGAAATCTTTCTAGACAAGAAAATACAGTCTTACTGCCATTCAATGGGGGGGGGGGGGGGGGGGGGCACAACTCAACTTGCAAAAATAACAGCCAATTAAAACATTTATTTGATCTGGTTAATGTGATTTTTGCTCTAGAACAGTGGTGTCCAAACTCGGTCCTCGGGGGCCGGTAGTCCCGCAGGTTTTGGATATTTCTCTCCTCCAACACAGCTGAAGCTCATCAGCAAGCTCTACTAAGCCTGATAACAATCCTGTTGATTGAAACAGGTGCGTTGGAGCAGGGAAACCTCCAAAACCTGCAGGACTACCGGCCCCCGAGGACCGAGTTTGGACACCACTGCTCTAGAACCTCATAACATTTTAAGTACCAAGATAAAAATAAATAAATAACTGAAATACTCATTAGTTAACTTCCAAAACCAGCTGCAGCAGAGGGATGAAAGTGACTTGGGTTCGAGTCCCCTGCATTAGTGTGACGTCATATTGTGAAATTATAGCTAATGGCAAGATTCCTGTGTTTTGTGCTAATATTTGTTCGGGTTTCTGTTTGAAAGGCAAAGGTGGAAGAACGTCGGTTCTATTAGCAATGTAGCAATTCTGGGACTTAAGTGTGCATTTCGATTGGTTTTGTCTTTTGGGTCGTTAAATTTGTTGTTTATTGATGATGTGCGTGTCGTTTGTCCCGACCTGTGCCGTTTGTCCACAGCTTCCTCCTCCATGCCGTCCTCCAGTGTGGCCTCGTGGATCAGCAGGGTGGCGTGCTTCCCTGGAAGGCAAAAAACGACAAAAAAACAGTCGCCATCAGCCTAGGCGGCTTCCTGTTGCCATTTTATCAACGATGACACACACCTGAGGCATGAGACGGATCTGAGATTTTTGTGCTGTGACTGAAGAAGGAATGTTTATGTTCAGGGGGTGCGAGTGACTCACCCATGTGCACCAGGGCGTCACAGGGCATGGTGTCTCCAGAGAAGACCACCTTCCAGCCTGACTGGTGAGTCAGGCTGCAGGCGAAGGCGTTCTTACAGTGACGAACGGTGCACGTCTCAAACTGACAACAACAAAAACAAATTCAGGTGTAAAAATATGTCAATGTTAAAAGCAGCAATTTATAATAAAATCTTAGAATGTTTTCACGCCCCAAAATTCAGATTTTAAAGGGAAATCAACCCAACAACTTTCTTAAAAATTAAAGTGTGTGTTTGCGCTCTCACTAGTCTAAACACGGCATTCTGATTAATATTGCATGTGTGAAATATGAATTAGGCGACAAAATCCACTTGTTTTTATCCTGTTCGGGGGGCGGACATTTTGCCACTTGCTGTTGATTGAAAATGACATCATAGTTTCTCAGGGTTTCCGCAACAACCAATCATGGCTCACCTGTTTTCTGAGTTTGGTCATTTGACATTTGTAGGCATTTGAGTCGTGATTGATCATAACCTGAGCCCTTAGGTGAAGTAATGTCATTTTCACTCAACAGCAAGTGACAAAATGGCCGCCCCCTCAGATGGATAAAAGGGTGAATTTTGCTGCTTTAATCAATTCTACAAACACAATATTTATTAGATACCATGTTTAGACTAGTGGGCTACATAGAACAATATGGGGGACTTGCTCTTTCAGTAATTACCCCCCACCCCGCCCTAGGATGGGTGGAGAAAGTCGATGTAGTTGAAACCTTTTCCAAGGCGTTGTTTGTCAGTAGTGCTTTGATAAATGCTTGCGTCCGCTTAGGAGCTACTTCTTTGTGGCACAGGACGCCATTCGGGATGAAGCTGAAAGAGATGAAAGGTAAGATGACGTCCGGGAGACAGAGTTTTTCATAATGTGTGTCAACGACAGGCGCCAGGGTAATTCTGGGTGGCAGAATGTGACCGACTACCACCGGCGTCTTCTAGCACTCGCAAATACTCACGACGTGAGAATGAAAATGTCTATAGGCAAAGATGCGTTTGGCGACCTACTTGATGTGATGCAGGATCTCCTCGCAGCCGTCGTGATACAGCTGCAGCCAGCTCATCATGTTCTGGGGGGCCAGCAGCAACATGGGACTCCAGGCCTTCCCTAAAGTCGCCTAAAACACCAATAGCAGGGATGTGATTTGACCAAAGTGAAATTATCTGAAAATTTAGCCGGGGGTCTGGGGGCCGCTGGCACCCAGCTAGGTCCAGGGCAGTGCCCTGGTGGGGGGACACGGCGGGCAAAGCCCCCCGGAGCTCATAGGTTTTCCGTGTTTTTAAGTACTTTCAATCCATCACATGACAAAGAAATAGACAAAACAGCATAAATTTTCAATGTATATTGAACTATCCCATATAAAATGGCAGTTTTAGTCAACTCAAAATCAGTCATATTCAAAAACATTGGACTGTCTTTGCTTTTAAAAACTATCACTGAGAATATCATCATATCTAACTAATGTGATTACTAAGTTAACACATAAATAATGTTGAAGAGTTCAAATTTCATGAACAAATAATTGTATCATGACCAAATGAAAAGTAACTCATATTAGAGCATACCACAAATGTCTTTGTTATAGCAGAAGATGTTATCTGTCGGAGTCATGTGCATACACAATGAACTACTAAAAAAAAAAATTATATATATATATATATATATATATATATATATATATATATATATATATATATATATATATATATATATATATATATATATATATATATATATATATATATATATATATATATATATATTTTATTTTTTTTTTTTTGGGGAGGAGATAAAAAAAGCGGAATTCCGCGAATTAGCGGAAAAATCACATCCTTGCAATAGGGGGCGCCGTCACATTGCCAGCAAAATGCATGGGCCCAAAAAAAAGTTCAATAAATTTGTCTCACAGAGTAATATGGCAACAAAATGAAAGCAATAAAATATTCAATGTATTTAAAAAATTAAAAAAATGTTTACATACCAGGGCACGTTGTCTTTGGTACAGCAGCTTGAGCAGACCCTGACAAGGCCAAAACAAATGTATGCTCACAATAAGTTTTTGCTTTGTTTCATGATGTGCGATGGCGTCACCCCACCGTGTGATGGTCGGCGTGCATATGCGACACAAACACAGCCGAGATGTTGGACAGAACCTCGTCCACGCCGTCGCCGTAGTGTCTGCACAGCTGCCCGAAGGTCCCCTCGCCGCAGTCCAACAGCAGCGAGCGGCCCGCGCTTAACACACAACCAAACAATTAGTATTAAAATTACTCCAGACATGTTGATGGTTGTAAACAAGCACAGCATTTACTGAATTATTCTGGTTCATTTCCATGTGACGGTAACTAAAATAATAATATAATGAATGCCCTTGCATGCATCAATACACAAAATGAAAACACTAGCATATTAGCGTCACTTTGTAGCTTGTGTGCTTGTTCCCACCAACCTGATGTTGACTAAAGTGCTGCTGACGTTTCGGGTTTTCATGGGCAGAGCCGAGCCAGTTCCCAGGAAAACAAATTCAGGATATTCCGCTTGTCCGGCACAAATACACAAAAAATACAGAAATAATATAAATACAATAATAATCTAATAAAAAAATGACAGTATGTGATCAGTGATGTAGAGAGCCGCGTGAAAAGCATTTTTGAAATAATTTTACCCCTGCCACATTAAAATCCACTTTTAAAAGTATTCCTTCGTTGTATTAATAAATATTTAATGCGAGCAATGCGTTTTAAAGTATTGTATTCTTTACATTTGCACAGTTGTCCAAAACAAAGGCAATGTGTTTTTTGTCCCTCCTAGTTGTAGTTTACTGAAGAACTCACACATAAAACTATTTTAACACCAAATGTCAACCAAACCATAATAAAAGTCAACTGGCTTACTGCTAGCATTTAATACAAAACACCATAGACTAGGCTAAATAACTGCAACTTTAACCTGCAAGGAGCAACAACACATTAAAAAACAAACAAATTGCAATTAATTAATAGTAATTCTTCTTCTTGCTTTTATTTATGCTTCGCATAGTGCTCAGTGCTGCCCAACCAGCTGTGGCACAATGCGGTAATACACTGAAGGCATGCAATTCTACTGGTAAATCTGCACTTGCATATATAGTGTGAAAGCCTGCACAGTCACCCCAAAAAAATTTATATGCGTGCAAAGGATTAACTGTGTTATATATTTACTACACTATTTGATTTGATTTAAACTCACCAGGAGGGTCTGAGGAGCCGCTTGAGCGGAGCTGCTGACATTTGTCCACTTCTTTCAAGAAGTCGGGAACGTCATTGACAAACTCCTCATGGTTGCAGGGGGGGATTGCGTCTCTAAATGAAGGACACACAAGAAGAGCCCTTTTCACACAGACATCACACAAAAAAATAAAAATCATTCTTGCCTTTAGCGTTACGCACTTTCATTGTCAATAGTTAAATTTCACAACAACAAGCGAGTGGCATACTCCACTGTCGCGGCATTCCAATTTTCCCTTTCACATTCCCGTTGTTCTTCATCCAAGGCCAGAGGTGGCAAATCCAGATCCAGGGGGTAAAAACCCTGCCACAGTTTGGCCCAAAAAAGAAAAAGAAAAAACATTTGGCTTTGGTTTAGCCTCTGATGCTAGCTAGCGAGCACCTGAAAGTAAAAAGCCTGCCACAATTTGGCTTTAGCCCCTGATGCTAGCTAGCTAGCTCACTAGCAGGTAAACGAGCAGGTAGCTAACACTTGAAAGTTGGCTTTAGCACCTGGGGCTAAAGCCAGACTGTAAAAGGGTTTTTACTTTATGGACCTGGATTTGCCACCTCATCCAAGACGAAGAGTGCGCCCACTGACCTTTGCCACTCGGCAACTGGTCGCAGCTGGAACTTGAGCAGACACTCAGCTCGTACTGTAGACACCTCAAGATTTGCCCGTGGGTCCTGTCAGCATAACAACAGCAACAACCTTTTAACCACAATTTGCATTAAACTAGCACAAATGTCCAGCAAAGAGCCCCGAGTGTTACCTTTGCTGTATAGGTGGTGAGGTGCGGGAAGATGTCGGGGTGGATCATGTTGAGCTGCGCTTGGATTTCGTAACTGCGGACGTTGTGGGAGGTGACAGCGTGCTCATTGAGGATCAGGTGCTCGGTGCTGGGCGGGAATCTGTGACGGAGACCATTCATTCATTCCCGACTCACTAACCACTAGAAAAGGATTTCAATTTGGTGGACTATAAGTCAAAGAAGGTGAAAGAAGACAGGAAAGCACAAAACAAACCTTTTCATCCAGTCTTGGTACTGATCAGTTTTCAGCAGCGCCTCCGGAGTTATATGCACCACCAGAGCGGGGGCGTCCTCCTCCCCACCACTATGATGCCTGCAGGAAAAGGTCCTGTTTCATCCATTTTATCACTTGTTCACAGATCACTAGTTATAGGCCTCTTGACAAATAATCAGTAAATACTACTACTAACAACCCGAAAAAGCATATCCGTCTATCACTAGTGTGTGTAGAGGTGAAACAACTAATCGATTAAGATAGATTATTAAAATAGTTGCCAACTAATTCAGTCATCGATTAGTTGGTAAATAACAGTTTTTTACCGCAGCAGTCTGTTTTTCAGTGTTTAGATTTATTATGCATTAGCACAAGCCCCTGTGTAGCAGTAATGAGTCACAGGTGGTTGTAGGCAACCAGTATGGCAGGAGAAGTGGTTATAAGCCAATAAATAGTAAGTAATTTTTATCTGGTAAAACTGTTCGTACATTCGATGTCCCTCCCTCTTTGAGGGAATCACAATTATTAATCTATTGCCAGGTTTCCTTATTTTGTATCACGCGATTTGGCGGAACACTCACTGCATTAAGCAAGATGACAACGGTTGGTGGTATAGCAACCCCCCCCCACCCCCCAAAAAAGTGTGTGTGCGCAAAGACGACGACGACGACCTAGCGCCGTGAGTTTATTAAGATAAAATCTATAGCGCGTTAAGAACTCAGAACTATGAGTATTAAGTGTGACTTAACTCAAATAATCAGCAGTCGCTTCAGCGCAACGCTTGCATTAAGATTATATTGTGCAAATTAACACCTCCAAATGGATGTGTGATGCAGAAGTTCCCTTACCCGTCTTTAACTCATTTGCTCCCAAAAACGTGTAAAGAGTTTCTATTTGAAATGTTTTAAGTTATACGTTTTTTTTATGTTTATGCTAGACTAGAGCATACAGAAGGCTTTGATACAGCCTCTCAACTGTAAAGATTGCTTGAGGAAATGGTAGTTATTACACAAACGGCCAGCAGAGCAAAAGAGATCAACCAGGGCCATGTTGAAAAAAAAGCTCATTTACTCACATTTATAAATAGATTTGTGAATAATGACGAAATGTTGCTATATTCTAATGCTAATTGCTGCAAAACAGAAATAGATAGAAATTTACTTTTTTCCCGATGAAAGAAGAAACTCTAATCTTTTTTTGTGCTTATAACAATTAGTGGTGCACGGTATACCGGTACGAGTACCGTACCTTGATGTTTTGGCGTCAAAAACGGCTCTGTATTATTTTTTCTTAGTACCGGACTTAAAAAAAAATAAATACGAGACAGCCGCGCGAACTCTGTTTTAAAGGCAGGTACACAAACACACGCATGGCCGGCTGTCTATCGATATGTGGAAAACGCCTTGAGTAAGCGACACGCCTCTTTCAGCGTGTGTGCGAGAGGGCGCAGGAAGCAGGCTTCACGCACTGAAGCGCTCGCTGGACGTGCACTCCTTGTTGAGAAGTATGACGCGCTAATTAAGGCTCCATGGGAGCGCACAAGCAGAATGGAAGCCACGCGACAGCATTGGCATTGCCTACGCATGTTTTCAATAAACACATTAAGAAGAACACACGTGTGGTTTTCAATTTTCAGTTTTAGAAACGTTTTGTAACCAGAGCAAATGTTTTTCGCGGAGAAGCGAAAGAAAAAGCAGCAATCATTCCTGCAGTGGACTCAAGGTGTGTTCAATGAATAGGCACACAGTAGGAAGTCACAGTTGTAAATAGAAAAATCTCAGACGACTGACAGAGCAACAGACACAGGTTGTGACGCATTTTTGACATCTCCCTTAAAAGTAAGTGGAGTGTGAATTATTTTGTTCCCAGTTTGTAGTATTTGATGACGCATTCGACTAATTGGGAGCAAAATGAAGAAGAGCAGAGACATGCACGCACACTCAAGCAACGTTACATCGAGTCATTGGAGTGCCACTGCATTGCCAATATTTAAAACGGAACATAAATATATACACAGTATTTACATAAATGAGCATGCATACATCCCAATATTTTGAATTAATAATAAATAAATATAAATAAATAAATATGCAGGTAAAGTATCGAAGTCAAAATGTTTGTATCGTGACAACACAATATTCTGTGGCCTTGCAAAATCAGTCAAAATCCAGTAAAACAGCCGGGAGTGAAGGGGATTGCTTCAGTGAAAATGACTGGGAGTGAATGAGTTAATGTGCTAGCTCCGTGCTCAGCGTCACACTGAAGAACGTGTGAGCTACTGTATATGCAAGGGTTGTCACGCTATCCACAATAAATTAAAGCATCTTTTGCAAATAACCATTTACGGCGGCACAGGTTGAGCCATTAGCATGAATGTAAACAACACAAAAACAGTGTATGTATGTTCCTTGAACATTTGTTTTTCTATACAATGATATTTGGAATGGTATTTTTTTCTCTGGACAGTTATTATTATAGTTAAAAAGCAGTCAATTTGAAAATATCTTATTAATGGAGAAGGTGCAATACTGGCATGGTGAAATTGAATGGAACTCTTTATGTAGGCATGTGCAAAATTGAACAAAACACTACTCAAGGTATATTTTTGGCAAGAATGTAACCAATAGAATAAAGGCAAAATTCTGAAGCAAAAAAAATAAATAATCGACCGATTAATTGATTATCAAAATAATCGTTAGTTGCTTGAAACCCTAAGTGTGTGTGACCTTGGGCTGACCTTGAGATGGACTGACTGTCGCAGAGAGGCGTGACAAACTCCTGGGACGGACACTCCACAACGATAAACACCGGTCCCGGATCACTGGGTGTGCACACCTGCTCCGGTCGGATCTGACGGACACAATGACTCAAAAGTCAACTTCAAATCGCAACATAGTGAATTGGGGGCATTCGGTTCATTGTTTCAGGCATGAGTCCACTATTATTATTATTGTTTTTACTATTATTATCATATATTCATTCCTTTGTAGTGATTAGGGAACGTGGAAATGAATCCAAACAAAGTTCATATTCCCAACTCCCTAATCACTAGAAAATTATTCTTACATGGTGAACGCAGTCGAATGTGGCAAAATCCCAATGATGAAATGAGCAACACGCACCTCTTTGCCATCATACGTGATGCTTTTCCCACTCTTCAGAGCTAGGACGAGTGGGCCGATTTTCGCTGTGCCGCTATAGGATGAACAAGACGGTTTTATTTCATTTACATCAGCAACAAAATCATGGATCAACAGCTTTCGCTTATTCATTTCAATCTGAATCAAATTTGGTTTACAACTTCTGACTCAGTGTAAACCCAACATATTATGTTCAAACAGAATACAAAGTAAATAACCAAAATAATAAAGAACAAATTTAGCTACTGTCACAAAGAAAAGGGTAATCCAGGTTTGATACTTCCAAAAATGTAGACAGGAAGTTACACAAAAACAAATAAAAATGGGGGGAACCCCCGAACCTCTCCACTAATGATTAATACTAATAATAAACAAAAACTCGAGGAGGTCTTAAAATTACTCACACAGGAAGTCCAAATTCCTTGGCTTTGAGCACCAAGAAGTTTCCTTTCCTGGGATGAATCTGACACATTACACAAAATGGCACTTGACTTCAAAAGGTCACACACATAAACACATGCACACTTGAGGTTACCCTACTTTGCATATGAATGTGACCACCTGCGACGAGTCTCGTCGTTTGTCTCCTATAAGAAAAATAAGGTACTCATTGTTCATTAACGATGTCAAATGTGCACACAGAGACACATTTCAACAGGAAGTCACCTGAATTGTTGGAGGGGTGATTGCCAACTCTCTTGGGGGAGGTCGGACTTTCGGAGCGGCTATTTCCTGGAGAGTGCTGGCTATTCCCTGGTGAGGCTACAGACAAAGAAGTCAAGTCAAGTTATTTATATAGCCCTTAATCACACAAGAGTCCCAAAGGGCTTCACATACCCGCAGTTGACAAATATCAACGACATCCCCTAATCAAACCACAAGTAAGGTGAGAAAGTTCACGTGTTCCCAAACACGCCAATGAGATGTTTCCAACTCACCAAAGATTGGAACTTGCAAAACAGTCATGGTGTTATCCGTGTACGCTTGGTCCGTGTTTGGACAAACAGCTGATGGGAAAGACAACGCAAAACTAAAAGCGGAAGTGAAAGGAAAAAGAAGTTGTGATGAGCAGAGGCAGAAGACGTACAAAGATTGATGTTGTCCAGCGGCCCTGAGAAAGTCTTGATGGCTTGCACGTAGCTCTCCTGCAAATAAGGGCAGGCAATTTCACATTTTCTTCACCTTTCACTTCACCCAAATTCTTTTCACTTCAAAAGGTTTCACACAACTTTTGTGAAAACTCTAGATTTACACCAATACGTCTGTCCAAACGTCACTATTTGTCTGTTTGCTTAATTCCACATTTTCATGACATCCTGTTTGTGTCCCAATATCTGTTTAAGGGTCTCACCAGCTGAGGGGGTCCCAAGAGAACGCAGTTGGGTACTCCGGTGTCTTTCAAGGTGAGGATCATTCCGGAAAGACCGCCGACATTCTCCCAGCTCATCCGGGTCAAGAATATATTGTCCAGTCGGGACGCTCGCAGCCTGGAAAGGCGGGATCAATCGCTCAGAAATTAGATTGTTACATCAAGACAAGCAAAACATGACAATGTCAGGGCACGTATGGAGAAGACTGCTTAGCAGTCATCAGCACACATAGACAACCAAATGACTGGTCACCAGTATGAGTCAGGTCAAAGTAGACAAAGAACTATTTGTAACAATGAATAATTGTCATTAGGGGTGATAAGATTAATCGACAACTAATAAGACTATCAAATTAATTATCATAATGTAGAGGTTTATCTTACTTGTGTTCCTGCATGAGCCTCTGCGTCCCTTCGCCACAGTTGAACAAGTACCTGCAGAAGAGACAAGGCCAAAGTTACGTCATGAAGTGTGGTCGTGCCGACGCACGTAAAGCTCGCACCTGTTTGAGTCGGAGAAGACGTAAAGTGATGCGGCGTTGTCCCGACTTCCGGCACCGACAACCTGCACGTACACGGTGGAGGGGCTGTGCACTTCGTAGCTTTTCCTGCGGCTTTCTTTGGTCTTCAGCCAACGCAGCGGTTTTGCCTGCTGCTTGGCGAGCTTCTTCTGCTCCATCTTGTGCTTGTTGTTGTTGTTGATGTCGGCCATGGCACGACGTGGCTGCCAGGCAGGCCGCAGAAGAGGACAACGACAAGGGGCGAGGAGCAGAGGACGAACTGTGGCGGACACGCACAACGTGACGGCGCTCAGGACGTTCATTTATTTATTTAAAAAGCGTCAATCAAAAAACGTAGTCACGTGGATTCTTCTGTGTCATTTTATAGCCACCATTAAGAGTCAAATTACCTCAAAAATCTTGCCGGGTGGGGGAAAGGTTGTTTGCGAGTTCCGTGTACACATGTGAGACACAACACGTCCGGCATATGTTGATGACGTCAGTAGAAAAACTAGAGCCAATGGCTGCCGAGGCTTTCATTGCGCTCTGGCCCAATCCGAGGCGAGGGGGCGCGGTTTGACTCAAGCAAGTCACTCAGACTATAACCTGACCAACAGAAAGCCTGTTTTGGCTTAATTTAAAAATAATAATAATAAAATAATAATTATTAAATTAACATAAACAGTGACAAACTATTACTTATTACTCAACTATCTGTTTTTAATAACCGTAGCTTCGCCTGTATGTCTGAAAGAAACTGTATGAATATTCAAATTTGATTCCCCTATCATGGTGCTCGTCTGCTTGATCAATACTTTATTCATCTACTCAAGTCAAGTAGAATAAAAAAGTGAATAGTACTTTAATGAATAAATTATCTGTCCTCTGGTTAAATTTTTTTTTGGAATGACTAAACGTGTATGTGCAAAAATTACAGTAGCCTACCGGTACATGTACATTATGCATGCATAATAAAAATTAACAGAACAGATTTTTTACATATATATTGCACATATTGGATGTGTATAGTCGTCAATTATATCCTTCCCACTTTGTACTTCTTGTACATGAATGTCATATTAAGACTTCCTTAATCACCATATACTAATCCCCTCCTCCCTCACGCTCAGATTAATGGTAGATTTAGTTGCTTTTTATTTCCTCCTCAAAAGTTTGTTGTCTTATTATGTGTAAGCTTTGCTGCTGTGATGATTTTTCAGCTTTGGCACTTACTTAGTCCCGCCGGCCTAACTCCTCGATTGCGTCCGTTTGCTGTCTACATTGTAAATGAATTAATGGGCTGCACCCTCTAATTTGTGGGCTGGTCTCTTAAAATTTTGCAAAATAATAATTAAGTAGCAACGAATCGGTCCCAAAAGACACCGGCCCACTGGGCATCTACCATGTAGCCAGAAAGTCAGTTCAGCCCTGTGTTTGAGTGTCATGCACATATTTTGTGGGGTTTAATTGATTGTACTTACTCTATTCATTATTTTTGTCCATTCTAATCAAGACAGAAATTATTTAAAAAAGTCAAGGCATGACACACACACATTGTTTTGAATATTATTCTGGTCTTTATTTAGATTCTCTCAGCATATCCTGGCTTACATCATAAACAACTTTAACCTCTGACTTCTGACTTTTTACTCACTTTTGACATGACAAGTTTGAGAGGAGACCAAACACAACAAGATGCTTTCAATTCACACTCACGCGCGCACTCAGCATGTTTCCAGCAGGAGGCAACATTTCCTATTTCTCCATAATAATAATAATAATTAGCATTCATCTGGATGTAGTCATGATATCTCTGAGACACACTCTCATCATGACGGCTGTGTGTGTGCGTTTGTGAGTGTGACATGAAGAAGATGGACGTGCTATTTGCTCATAATTTTGCTTGTTTTGTGTCTGGCTTGAAGTATTCATTGTAGCAGTTAGATGAACGAACGGATGTGTGTGTATTTATTTTGCTAATGGCAATCAGTCCATGTACGAAGGCGAGCTAGGAGAAGCCGGCATCTGATCCAGAAGTCTGCACACATATGCGGCCACGTCCACCGGACGCTCCTCGTACATCTGAATAAATGGATCTTTCTGGAAGAGCACACGCAAAAAAACATGATGTTAAAAATGTGGTGTAAGATATTGTCACATGCTGATGACAAAATCAACTCACCAGCAGCTCTTTATACTTTGGCCTTTTGGATTCGTCCTTGGTAAGGCTTCAGTGACAAGAGAAAGTTATAATGACTATTATTGTAATTGTTAAACGGTTTAAAAACAAACCATACAAAGTGCACTTTAGCAATCTGTCCACTATAGGACATGCTTTATTTTTGTAACGCAAGAATCAATAGTACAGTCCAGTAAGAATTGTTTTTTGTTTTTGTTTTCAAAAGAATGATATTTTAGCAGGGGAAAAAAGTCTTGAATAGATTTGGCTTTCTCTCTAGGGGAAACAATTATTGAAATATAATTAAAATAAATAAATAAATACTTTTTCCCCTTGAAATAAAATATCCCTTTTTCTAGAAAACTGATGTGTGGGGAATATAATTATAATTCATGATGATGATTTTGTTTTTTTGTTCAGGCAAAAACAATTCTGGACAAAACACCAATCATTTTTACAATAAAAAATAAGAAAGAAAGGGAAAAAACTATTCATGGTATAATAGACTGCATTTATAATAAAAAACAAACAAGAATTGTTTTATTTTTTTTTTTCAATAAAAACAGTTACTTTGTCAAATTAAATTCCTGAAAAAATATATGGCTTTTTTTTCTTAGAGGAAAAAGATTCTTGATAAAAATCCATCTTTGTACCTGGAAAAATATAAGAATCATTCTGTTTTTTGTTTTTTTTCCCCTTGACATAAAATGTTTTTTCCCCCCAGACTGAATGGTCTTTTGGGGGGATGCTATTTTAATTTCATAAATTACTGTAAAAATGTCATTCAACAGTCCTCGGAGTGAAAATATAATTACAATGTGGCCTGCGACAAAAAAATAGTTTGAATCCCCGTTTTGGACTAAGCATACTTTTTTCAGTAGTGTCCAAATTTAACCAAAATTAGACTTAACCCATTTACACACATGTTTTGGGAGATCTAGCAGTTAATAATTATTTTATTTTTTTAGCCGGAAATTGATGATTGTTTGTTTTTTTCATCAAAACAATACAGAAATGTCATCTTTCACCATGGCAACACGCAATGCATTTCTTTTCTTGGTAGCGTGGAGTCCAAATAAAAATACTGAGGAATGTGTTCTTACCACACATTGACGAAAGAGATGAATTTGGGCGAGAAGCGTCTTTCGTCAGAGTTGCTAAGCTGCGGTGGGTCTCCCCGGACCACCTGAGTCAGCTGATCGAACACGCTGTTCCATTTCGGGTACGGGAAGCGCCCCGTCGCCAGCTCGTACTGGAACGTGACCACACACATTTAGCAAGAAGAAATATTTCAAGATACCAATCATCAGTCAAGAGTGGAAGCTCACCAATGTGATTCCCAAACTCCAAACGTCTGAGCGCACGTCGTAACCTTGCCGCGACGCGCAGGGGTCAATTCGCTCCGGCTGGAAAAACAAACACACAAAAACGATTACACACAGACACACACACGCTGTTGCAGTACTCTGATAAAGTTTCAAATTAGGGCTTCAAGCTTGGGTTATAAATTAGGGTCTGGAACTTGGGTTACGGTTTCAAACAGGGTTCGAGTTTCGAATTTGGGTTTAAGTCAAGGGTTTCAAATTTGGCTTGGATTAGAACTTCAAACAAGGCTTCGGGTTAGGCTTTCAAGTTAAGGCTTTAAAACAGGGTTACAGTTTCAATATAAAAAGTTTCAACGCAGTGTTATTATTATTTCAAAATAGGGTTATGGTTTCAAAATAGGGTTTCAAAGGATAAATGTTTTCAAACCTGTGTTAGGGTGTGAAATTAGAACTGTAAACAAGCTTTGATGATTCAAGTTTGGGGTTTGATATTTAGGTTAGGGTTTCAAATTGGGGTTAGCATTTAAAATGTGAATGTCACGACATTGCTAGGGTTTCAAACTAGGATTTTAAGAAAGAGTTATGGTTTCAAATAAAGGGTTACGGTTACAAAGCAGGGTTTAAAAAAAAAAAAGTTTCAGGGCTAGGGTTTTGAATGACAGTTTTCAGATTGTGATTGGGCTCCAAAACAGAGTTAGCGTTTCAAATCAGTGGTTTAAGCAAGAGTCAGTGTTTGGAAAGTGTTATGGTGTCTAACTGGGAATTCAAACACAGTATGGGGTTTTTCAAATTACGGTTTCAAGCCAGGGTTTTAAGGCATCAAGGAGTAAGATTTTGTTTTAGATATGATCCCTAAAGAGGACCAATCAATGAAGACTGGACGCGTTTGCATGCATGTGTGGGTGAGACGCTGGTCTGAGGCACAACAGGCATGTTAGCATGCCCAAACGCCGCTGCCTTGTCAACGCTGGTCTGTAAAGCGTGTCACATGACCACAAACGCGATAAATTCCACACACTCAAGTGCCACATCGCCTCAAATCATTTCTCGAGTGTACCCTAATATGACTTCAATCGTGTGCGTGTGCGTGCAAATTTGTGTGGAAAACTGCTGGGGGGATGGGGTGTTTTGGGGTGTTGGTTGCTGATGTAAACGTAACCCCCAAGACACGAAATAACCATGCAATGGTCGACGTACTCAAAACACCAAAAATAAATAAATAAAATAAGTTAGTCTACAATGAGTTTAAAAAAAATACTGTAATAAAAAAGGGCTGTGGAGGGTAGAAATACAAAATGATTTGAATGTTCGAGTTAGTGGTTTGTGGGAAATGTCTTACAATGTGGTATACTGTGTTGTTTCTGTGAAGCATCTCATGTTTTTCGTTGATTTTGTAATTGCATACTCAAATAAATAATGGAAAGATTTATAATTTGATTTCTATTTTTATGGAACCACACCTTTCTCATATATATTTCTTAGTTTAACTGATTATCCACTTGTAACAAAAATCTTTATTAGAAATGTATTAAATTAGTGTTTTGTTTAAGCATGATTTATTTTAGTCTTGAGCGTGAAACCTCTTTCTGTAGTCCAGGGGTCAGCAAACTTTTTGAAAGTGAGTGCTACCTCTTCTTAGGTACTGATTAATACGAAAGGCTACCAGTTTGAAACACACTTCTGAAGTCACAAATTTGGACAAATTATAAGGGATCATTACAACGTAGTTGTGACCCCCACCTTTTATCCACGCTAGCTATGATTAGGTCACCACTAGACCACTAAGCTTGGGCGTTACCTGGTGGCCATGTTGGTGACACCTAGCATAATCTGTCGAATACGTTGGTGCACTGTTGCTTTAGAGTGGAAATAAACCTTAAACATTTCTTGACAATAATATGCTATATGTGACTTCACTAGTCTAAACATGACATTCTAATTAATATTACATTTGTGGAATATGAGTTATGAAGCAAAATCCAGCCGTTTTTATTCCATCTCAGGGGGCGGCCATTTTGCCACTTGCTGTTTTCTCAAGCTGAGCTGTGATTGGTTGTTGCCTGAGACCTGAGCAGCATTGATGTCATCTTCAGGAGACAGCAAGTGGCAAAATGGCCGCCCCCTGAGATGGATTTAAAACGGCTGGATTTTTTTGAACTCATATTCCACCAACGCAATATTAACCAGAATACCATATTTAGACAAGTGGGGCTGCATAGAATATATTATTGTAAAAAAATAAAAAATTAAATGAGGGGGTTGACTTATGCCACCGTAAAGAACTGTGGGTAACATCCTTTCGTAAAGGTTGCTCAGGAGAAAAGGTGCTAAAGGTGGCATTCCGGTACCTTTCCTAAGCATAAGCATTCGAAAGCTCCTATCCTCCAAGTACTTCCGGGGACAGGAAAGGAAAGGAAATTTCCTAAGCAAAAAGTAGAATCTGAAGAGGCTTAAGTGGTTCCTGCACCTTGCCTAAGGCTGGTCCTACAGGTTCGTGGCCTTACATCTCCTTTGATGGAGCAAACACCATCCTAGTACCCATGAAACATCGAATATTGTCAAACTCAATTTCACACATGAGCTCAACTAATGATCCAACAAAGAAAGGCAATGAACGTGACGAGACGAGAGCAGGAAGAAGCCAGCATAGAGCAACGCATCAATCCTACATCATTCAGGAAATGGTGTGAGACTTACGGCCATGTAGGGCCGGCATCCGGCATCGCGTGTTTTGGCGATGGAGTCAACCAACTGGCCGCTGATACCAAAGTCGCACAGTTTGATGTTTCCGTTTCGGTCCAGGAGAATGTTTGACGGCTTGATGTCTGAATAAACACATCAAATAAACATTAACGCTGCAAGACCTTGACTAGCTCTCCAATTTGGTCGTCTTTGGGCATGTTGAAGCCTCCACAATGGACATTAATACATCGGAATAAAATCTAAATTTCAAAAAATAAAAAATAAAATAAGAGGGCTTTCATATTGCTTGGTGTGAAAATACGGTAATAATCAAAAGCATAATATCATCGAAATAAATTTTCTTACCTCTGTGGATTATTTTCAAGTTTTCTTTTAGGTGGTTGAGTGCTTTCACAGTCTAAAAGTAGGAAGACGTTTAACGTTAGATGGGAAGACTTGAGAGGTAGTAAATGATGATGATAATGATGGCGAGGTAAAAACTCACAGCTAAAGTAATTTTCCCCAAGATTTCCTCAGGAATGACGTCGTCTAGTGAGCAATACACAAACTTGTAGAACTTGTCTAAGGAGGTAGCCATGAGTTCCATGCAGATCCAACAGTCGCCCTGCAACACGCATACACACAATTTTTTTAGTCGGTATATTCCGGAACATCAGACACACCTTGGATCATCCCAGACACAGATGTATATACTTAGGCATAGACATAATTGTGAGACCTTATTGAGTCGGTTGGCCCATTTTGCCACAGTACATGTCCCAAGCAAAGGCTCTAAGTCCTAAACCAATTGCAAGTTCTAGTCCCAAGAATCATGCCTCAAACCAAGGTTCTAGTAATGAGAAAGTACTAGTCTCAAACGAAAGTGCTCATCCCAATACAAGGTTTAAGTCAAGTCAAAAACACTATACGGGGAAAATCCCCCTTTTAGGGTGACCATGCTGCAATTGATGGTTCTAGTCCTGAGAGAAGGTACTAGTTTCAAATTATGATGACCAAATACAATGAAAATACATTATTCAGTCTACATCCCATGAGATGTGGTTTTGAATATTTGAAGGTTGCTTCAACTCCAACCAGCACATGAATGAACGAGATATCGTCTCCACTTTGCCACATCCAATGTAGAGGCAGTGCCGACCTACGATTCAGTGCTCAAGGTGGGGGTCTACATATACGTCTATGATACCGACCTCTCTGAAAAGAGCTCCGTAGAACTGCACGATGTAGGGACAGTCGCTGCTGCGCATTACCACGTCCAAGTCCATGAGGAGCTGCTTCTGCTCCTTCTCGTCCACCGTTGAGCGGATCCGCTGGAAAATCAGGGATTATGTAAGAACAATAATTTACGTATTTTTGGGCCGTGTGAAAGAGTGTGGGCAGGTGCGTTCACCTTGACCGCCATGATCTGGTTGCTGGGCTTGTGCACCATCTTGCTGACGGAGCCGTACGCCCCGCGGCCGATCTCGCCCAAATCCTTCAGGTCCTCGGCCGTGAAGTCCCAAAGCTGCTCGGGTGACAGCTTCAGCTTCCCGGACGACTCGATGCTGTGCGTTCTCAGCCTCTCGCTAAGCCGGGAAAAATAACATGTTACACACATTTAACAGGACAAAATAAGCAAGTTGAATGAAGGCAACTGGACTCTTCTTGTTTGTTGAAGACTTTTCGTTTTATATGAACTGTTCAAAGTTGCAAATTGTTGTAGATATAAATTGTAGGTTGTTGTTATTGAGAGTTGTACATTTTAGGTTACTCCAAGTTATATGCTGTTGCAACTTGCAAGTTTTAAATTGTTATTGTTTGGTGTGCCTGATGAATGAGCGTTTTACAGGATGACTGATGTAAACGGAACAAAATGGTAGTGGTGGAGGTGGCTCACATGTGCGGGTTCTGGAAGGGTTGTCCGCCCGTGTTCAGTGAGAATCTGGTGGTGGGTTTGATGGGCGGGTTGGCGAAGTTCAGCTTGAGGGCTTTACGTTTACCTGACCAACATAAAAACAACGAGGAGTAAAGTCACCGACTGTTAAGACAGTCCTTGAACGCGAAGAATATGAGGCAAAAAAAGGATGAGTGAGGAGATGCTCCATGCCACACAGACACCACGTTATGTTAGTAACCACACAACATCTTCATTTTGAAACGCGCTGATACATGCAAGAGTAAATGAGCGCCATCTAGAGGCTGCAGGAAACAGCAAGTCAAACTGCGTTCAGCTTTCAACAGTCCCAAAATAAAGTAAAACCATCTCAAGAGACCTCATATCAAAGGGTTAACTCTGCCAATGTGTGTTTGACTTTCTTCAGCTTTGGAGAAGAATATGGACAGGTAGTTTATGTTTTGGTTTTTTTTTTACACACTAGAGGGAACATTTGATGTTAAATTAACTTCTTAATGTGCTGTAAATCGATAGTTGTGTGTGTCAACTGTGAAATTAAATCTTTAGTTATCTGACAACTTCTGGAAATGTATCCGAGGACAAGCAACTCTAAATGTTTCTATTTTAAACAAAACATCATATCCGGCTTTGTGCCGCCCTCTGTCCGTCATTTTTCCTTGGAATGTGTCAGTGTGCGGAGTGTCCTGTGCCTCACCTGCTGGCAATCATCAGCAGGTAATTCATTTTGACACAGGACACACAGAAAGGAAGATTGCTGAAACATTGCGTTTTGTTTACTCTCGTGCTTGTGGCCATAGTTTCCTAGTACATGCAAGTAGTGCTTCTCGTCTTCTGTTTGTTTCCACTAAGTACTACTATGATCTTTTGTTGTTGATTTTGGCTTTGCCGTGTGTACGTATTTTAGTTTTGTGTTTCGTTTAGTATCATCCTCGCATGGCACTCCATCCACCTATCTTAGCAATTTTGGTTCACTTTACACGCCAACCTTGTTTTTTTTATTCACGCTTACATGCTCCTTTTGTTCAATTAAAAACTGTAAAATTTGCTCTACCACCGGCATGTTTATTCATTCCTGGAAATAGACAGCCCAAAAACAAAGCAATTTCCCAATGGCAAGAAAAATACATTATACTCTAGAAAAAAAGGTAAATATTCTAATCCTTGAGGTATTTTGACACAAAAAAAAAAACACAGACATGTTATTAACACGTGACAACTGTTTGGAATTGTATAAAAAAAATTCACAAAGTCTCCTTTAAAACGGAAAACTCTAGACTGGCATCAAAATACTGTTTGAGTGTGATGATTAGTGACGATAAGACCGTAGTCATGTGGACCAATCATAGTAAAGTACTGTTACAGCTTTATTTTGATTGGCTTTTACAGTACTTCCCGATTGCCATTGGCTTGATAGCCATTACCTTCTAGTGAACAAAGAAAGTGATGTAAATAATCTGCGGCTGGGATTGACCAACTGTTTGCGATGATTGACAAAGGTGTGAATGGCTACGTTAGCGTATTTTATTAGGTCAACTGCTCGTTGAGTTTCAAAAGTAATTCACTGTTTTTAACACATTTATTTTGAAGTGGTTATCTTCTAAATGTACTGCTTGTGACTCAGCCCAACTTTATTTATGTAGCCCTTTCACAGGTACAATAAATGTTAAGGTTGAAAAGATTTAAAACATTGCCTGCAAAATTCATAGGATGGCAACAGTTTGGAAGTAGGAAAAAATTATTATAAATCTGAATTTGTAGTCATTCAAAAATACTAAAATAAAATGTGTAAAGAATAGAAATAACTCTGCTACGTGACTGAATCAAATAGAACATTCTAGACTTCCCTTAATGCATCAGATGAATGTGTTGAGACATTCCATTGTACGTGTGTGTGTGTGTTTATGAGTGTTCTTCAGTAGTTTAAGTGCAAAAAATAGCAATACTTAAAGAAAAGTGAAAGGACAGTGTGCAGGCACCATCATTGCTATTGGTTAAAACTTTCATTCAGGAAGTTTTGAATGCTTTTAAGTAGGAAATGTTTCATCCCAGCAAATAAAGAGAAAAGGTAGAAAAGTGTCAGAGTCATAGAGCGTCTGAGCTTAGGACTTGTGCCGATCTACAGAAAATAAACAGTAATAAAATGTTCTCGGGGAAAGCTTTTTGGGTAAGAATTGACCAGCGATTACTATTCGTCAATCATCGCCATGGAAACTGTGTACGCTGGCCTGCATTGTGCGTCAATTAATATTTATCGACGGGATGGGGGGGCCAGCCACCGGAATTCCTGATGATGCCTGGTCGTCACTTTCACTATCAATCTGATGTAACACTGCGTGCTGCAGTCCACCCCCACCCCACCCCACCAGCCTCCCCACAATGTAACGTTTATATTCCCCACAATGTAATGTTTACTTTGCTGTAAAATCGGGAGATTAAGTCAAGTCAAGTGGGAGAAATGACTGATCTGGACTCCGGAGCCACGTGGTTGAAATTCAGGAGAGTTAGCAAGTATGCTCTGTGCTAAGTCTTCAGTAATAAAGTTGTGCTCGTATGAGTGTGTGCAGGGTGCACGTTATGAAGGGAGCGTGCACTGCACAATTTCGGCTACTTGTGGTAGTAGCGATTTGAAATTCAATTTCCTATATAGAGCAGCTTTAAACTACAATTGCAAATTTATGCCATCAGTTAATTTTCTTTCCTACCTTTTAATGTTTGGATGATCTTGTGGATAATCAAACAGGTAAATATTCTTTCTTTTGTATCAAAGTAAATCTGATTTTGCAAGCGGATGGGGGGGGGGACTCTAAAAAGAGCATTACGCTTTACATTTTTGGCTTTTTCAGAATTGATCGCAAAAGAAGTGATAGTCTGGTATTATTTCAAGGCAAGGTTTTAAGATGAAAAAAATGTTAAACAACAATTAAGTACATGGAATTACACCACAGAAAAAGTTTTTTGATCCATTGGGCAACTGCCGTACACACCACTGCGAATCAAAATGGTACGAGCCAGGAGAAAACCCTGCCGTTAAATAATTGCATATTACTAAATTGTTGGTTAATTAATTATAGTTTATAGAATTAAAATATAGAAATGGCATGATAATGAGCTGACTAAAATAAACAATTTGACATCTAATTTACATTTTATCCTGTAGTCTGCCAAGAAGTAGACAGGTCCAGCGGCACAAGCCCGCTCTCGACGTGGATTAGCAACGAGCAACAAAACACACACACACATCCACACACTAATTTTAGAAGTTGTGAACGCGCACACACACAATGAGCTTGGTCTTACTTGGGGGGGCTCCAGACAGGTTTATCTGAAAGCCTGGAGGCGAGAACACAACGTTTACTTCCTATTCAACAATTTCCTGTTTGGACGGACATGCACGTGCAACATCCAACATGGCTGAGGCATGTGGGTGAAGTGGGGGGGGGGGGGGACACACGTGAAAATGATAAGAAATAATGTATAAAAAGATACGGGAGTGTAGTCTCCTTGTGGGCAGTCTCACCGTCGTTCCGCATTAGCGAGCGTTAGTTAGCAGCGTGTAAGGGGGGGAAAAAAATCAGAGCAGGAAGAGAAAACATGGAATCATCACATCATAAAAGAACACTAGAAGAACTCTTCTCTCAATAAAACATCACAATCACTCAGTAGCGCTTGTTTGGAAAACAACTGCCCCCGACATCAGTTTCATAGATCAACATGAAATTGGGTGGACATGCCTATATTGCCATTTTACGCACCAAAAGTCTCAAGGACACATATCCATATTTCAACAGGAAGTTGGCCATTCTTGTTTGAATTGTAGCTTGGATGAACCATTTCTGTAGTGTCCCCTAAACGTTACATAAAATGAGCCCAACACCATTTTCACTGATCAACATGAAATTTGACATATGCGTCCGTCACGACGGGATGCATGAAAAAGCCTCATTCCCCAAATTGAACATGAATGTTTAGATGCACGTTTGGTTGTTGTTTACTTATTATTACTTTCTGTTTACTTCAACTTGCAAACCAAAGTGGAGATGGTAAAGGTTGAATCTGATTGGCTGCTGTCAAACACATTCTCTGCCACGTCTGCTTGAGTAAGAATGCTCACAGATGCTCAACGTAATATCATGATTCCTGATGATATAATCTGACCCAGCCTTTTATATTGTATTGCCCTTAGGAAGGTAATCGATGGATTGGGGGGTTGTGGTACGGCTGGCGTACATACTCCGCCCAAAAAATACAAAAAACATTTTGGGCCCGCGGACCGCTGGTTATAAACCACTGGTGTAAGAGATGAGGCAGCTATTGAATGATAAGATTCATATTGACAGACATCCTACATAATATTTCAATTCAAATCAACAAGGCCATCATTTATCACAATTTAATATTGCAAGCAGATGTGGTAATAATGTGGAATCAAGCACAGGGAAGAACTTGGTTATTAGCTGGGCTCATCTTTTGTTATCTAAACAAACTTGTAGACAAATCAATGAAATATGTCTTACCTGTTTCACTTTGACACCTCCAGCAGGTGTTGGCATCTGAAAAGGAAACATTTTCCATCAGTTCATTCATTTCACATTGCATAAATATTCATTAATGTTCAACAGAGTTTCAAATTGCATACCAAAAAGTGAAAATGAGACATTCAGTATCAATTCATTCATTTTACATTGCATCAAGAAGGATGGATTAACAATATTTAGCATTCCATTTTCATTGCAATTCAAACCTGCCAAATTCAATTAAGAGCTGGCTCACTGACTTTACAATATCTGATAACTACATAAGACGTGCTAACTGGTGTGGCTATGAGAGTTTGTAGATGAGTTTGGCGTGTACAAAATTGACTTGTTGTCCACGTCAAGTCCTCAAGCGCCACTGATTGTGTTCAAGTACCTGAAGAATGAAGCCAAGTTTAGACACAACCCGAGTCGTGAATGTCAAGGGTGTTGTGGTTTAATCGGAGATGACTCAACATCGATTGAGTACCTTTATGTTGGTAGCAAATATATAAATACAATTTTAAACATATGTTCAGAAAACATTTTGCAAGGGGTTTGTTTTTAAATTGTGCATTTATGGAATGTTGTTTGGTTGTCCTGACTCCACCAAGAGGAAACAAGACAGTTGGTCACAGGTTTAATGACTCAAAGAAACATTCAGGTAGTATGATGTATTTGTTTGTGATATTTGATCCAGCGACTGCTCCTTGATACTGACCCTGGTGGTTCAGGGAGTGGCCAAACACCCAAGCTAACTCCCGACAGTGGTTTCCCTAATCAATGAAGAATAGGGGAGGACTATCATAATAAGACAAAAGAAAAAGTCTCAAGTCTGTCCAAGTTCAACAGAAAGTTGAACATAATTTTTTCAGTGTTGCCCCCTTGAACCTTAGAAAAACAGAACTCCTGACAACACTTTCACCACATTACATTTAGGTTGATATGTTTATCATAACAGGGTGTGAGAAAAGTCTCAAGGAGACATGGCCAAAATTGAATAAGAAATTTATAATTTTCTGGGAAAATTGCTTCAGGAAAGGAAGAAAAAGATTGCTCCCAACCCCAATTTAACTGATCAACACAGAATTAATTGGGTGGACATCCTGACAGGATGCATGAAAACAACTCAAGGACAAAAAAAAAGTCAGCCATTTGGGCAAATTACTTCAGAAATGTCCCTAAAAAAATAGCGGAAAATGACCCCAACACCAGTGACTACTCGACGTAAATTGAAGTCACTATAATGATGCTGCGTTTTAAACGGAGGTGACTCAACGCCGATTGACTACCCTCGCGTTGAGACAGAGAATAACTAAATATGATTTTAAACAGAAATTCAGAATATATTTGGCAACGGTGTTGCTTTTGCATAGCGCAGTTTTGGAACGGAATTAGTAGTGTTGGTTCTTTCCGTCCTTTAGCAGGTCACACCTAAACTGCCAATGCTACTGAACGTTCAGGTAGAAATATTGTTAATATTTATTATTGGTATTTGATATCTCTTCGCCTATTGATAGCTCCCTGTTACGTGCCCCTTGGGGGGTGTTTCTTCGTCCAGGAAAGTAACCCGCCGGCCGAAGCCCCCAGCGGCTAACACCCGAGCTAGAGTTCACCTTCGCTGGGATTTATCCATCCATCCCTTCGCTCACACTCACCCTGCAGGCTGCTCACGCTGCTAATGTGCTGTAAAGGCTGGTGGTGGGCAGCCGGGGGTAGCGTTCACCGTGCCGCCGTTGTTACTGCTGGCCGCAGAGGTCTTGTTTGGGACCGGGGACTCGCCATTGTTGTGTGTTTAAATTCCATCAGCGGCGCCGGGCCGGCGGCGGCTGCTGTCTGTCGAGCGGGCGGGCGGGCTGCCTGCGACGAGCTCAGACGCTTCTCCTGCTCGGCCCCACGATCAATAATGCAGCACCATGTAGGCCCCGAGAGGCTGTCGGCGGGTATGGAGGCCGGTAAAAGTTGAGAGATTGGGGTTGAAAAAACAGCTTGTGAGGACGCTAGCTACCTGTGAAGAAAGGTGGCACTCACAACATCAGCGAGGCTAAGCTAAGCGAGCGAAAAAGCTAGCAGCGATCAGCTGACCAAGTGACTCTGACATATCTCTCTCTCTCTCCTCTCTCTCTCTCTCTCTCTCTCTCCTCTCTCTCTCTCTCTTCTCCTCTCTCTCTCTCTCTCTCTCTCTCTCTCTTCTCATCCTCTCTCTCTCTCTCCTCCTCCCTCTCTCTCTCTCTCTCTCTCTCTCTCTTCTCTTTCTCTTTCTCTCTCTCTCTCTCTCTCTCACTCACTCACTCATATGGAGCCACAACAAACAAATATTTTTTTCTTCTAACTGAAAGTCCTTATTTATTTATGACGTATTTATTTATACTGACATGTATTATTTATTTTGCCACTGGAATATTTTGTTCCACATTTTACATATTTTGA